>NW_016807544.1:2292640-2298450 GCF_001698545.2 Rhinopithecus bieti | reverse complement strand
AAATAAATAAATAAATAGAAGAAATTGCAGACTCTGGCAGCAGGTAGGAATCTTAGGAGTCAGTAAACTCAGTGGTTTTCAAAATGTGCTCTGACAAGCCTTGGGGCACCATGGGATGAATGGGACAGGGCAAGGGGCTGATGACGCCCACCCAGTGCTGTTCCCACCAGAGCAGCACCACTTTTACTGAGTAGTGTTCTATCTAAAATTTTGTTGGGGAAAGAGTTTCTTGGCTAAAAGTATGAATTCTAGCCCTCCTGCCCCCTCCCCTGAATTTTATGGGAGAGGAGAACTGAGGTGGAGGCTTGCTTAGGGTAATAGAGAATCCCGTGGCTGTGCCTGGTCTCCCATTGCCCAGACCAAGCCTGTTTAGGGTAATAGAGAATCCCGTGGCTGTGCCTGGTCTCCCATTGCCCAGACCAAGCCTGTTTAGGGTAATAGAGAATCCCGTGGCTGCGCTGGGTCTCCCAGTGCCCAGACCAATTGCCTGGTCTCTTCTGTCTCCCCAGAATGGGCTGAGTCTGAGGGAAGCGGAGACCGAAGTCCTAGCAGGGGAGAAGGAATGGGCCAGGGACAGGAAGACATAGAAAGCCCCCTAGAAGGGTGGTGGCTCTCCTGCTGGCATAGCACAGAGAAGTCCTCCCAAAGAGAACCCTGGACCACGGGTCTGGCTGCCTGCTCCTGCCAGGGCTTTGGGGAGGTGTAAGCTCTTTGCTCCTCCAGCCCTTGGGTGTCAGGATGACTCTTGTGCCCTTGTCAGCTTGGTGGGAAGCTGTGGCAAGCCTGTCTCTCTGTCTTCCGAGGCCGAGCAGACAGATGAAAGAAGTCCCCAGCCGCTGAGTGGGGTGCTTTGAGCAGAGGTGGCTTCTGGACAGCTGTGGAAGGCCTTGTTTGCATATATGCAAATGGATGCCTGTCTTCTCTCTCCCTGCATCATTCAGGCAGATCCAGGTGCTGCTGGAAGAGCTCCAGATCTTGCATCAAAATTAGCCTCTTGAATGGGCTTTTTGGTCTCTCAATGAGAAAATTCCTTTGAAATCTTTCCAAGACCCTGGGACCCTTCCTAGTCCCCAATTCCACTCCCCCTTTCAGTCATGTCAACCTCTCAAACTCTTGGAAATAGAGCTGAAGACACAGATTTAGAGACAGCCAGGGATGGAGGGCAGAGCTCAACTCCAGCAGCCAGGAGGTTCTAGGTGCTGGCCCTGTCATGGTTCAGTGTTACCTGGAAGAGCCCCTTAACTTCTCCCCACAATGCCCCTGAGGGGCAAAAGAAGAGAGGGGTTGCAGGTTCCCTTCCAGCTCCCTTGGTCTGCAAATGTTTGTGAACACCTGTGCACTGGGGCTCTTTTGTTGTAAATAACAGACACCCACTTAAGGCCACGAAATTGAAAGAGGGCCATTTTAGGGGGCCACAGGTGTCTCAACACCCTTGAGTAGGAATGGGGTGGGTTCAGGAGGGGAGGAAAGGAGGTTGTGGAGAGCTGCTGGCTCCCTCCGTCTCTCTTCTCAGCTCCTTTCTGGGCAACCGCCTCCATCCTCTCTCTCTGGGGGCTGATTTTTCTCTGCTTCTCAGTGCACATAGTGAAAAATGAATGTCCCACAGCACCCAAGTCCAGGAAAAATAACACACAAATGCTGAGTCCAATGTCTGGCGGGGCCCAGCACAAAGAAATGATAAATGTTTGAGATGATGGATGACCCTGATCTAATCACTGTGCATCGTACGTATCAAAGCTTCACTATGTACCCCAAAAATATGGACAATTATGTGTCAATTTGAAAATGTCTGTCAGGAGCCTGATTCCAAATTACATGGATAAACAGCTATTAATTCAGCTTGAATGAAAAGATTCACTTCTGATCCGACCAGTCATGGCTGAGAGGTCAGAGACACATAGGAGAAACGTGGCTGTCTGAGGCCCACTGCCCTGGCTCCTGAGGGTTTCCAGGTGCTGGGCAAATGCCCAAGGAGTTCATTATACCCTACTAGGCTGAATTACAGTGAGAGCTACTGAGCCTTTACAATGAGCCAGATGCCATGCTAAACATATTTCATATAATATTCAATAAACAAATGCATTCTATGCTATTATTATCACATTTAATTCTCACAATTATCTCTCTCTCTTTTTTTTTTTGAGATGGAGTCTCACTCTGTCACTCAGGCTGGAGTGCAGTGGCATGATCTTGGCTCACTGCAACCTCCACCTCCTAGGTTCAAGTGCTTCTCTTGACTCAGCCACCTGAGTACCTGGGATTACAGGTGTATGCCACCACATCCAGCTAATTTTTGTATTTTTAGTACAGACGGGGTTTCACCATATTGGCCAGGCTGGTCTCAAACTCCTGACCTCCAGTGATCCACCTACTTCGGCATTCCAAAGTGTTGGGATTACAGGCTTGAGCCACTGCACCCGGCCTCTATCTCTCTCTCTCTCTTTTTTTTTTTTTTGAGACGGAGTCTTGCTCTGTCGCCCAGGCTGAGTGCAGTGACGCAATCTCGGCTCATTGCAAGCTCCGCCTCCCGAGTTCACACCATTCTCCTGCCTCAGCCTCCCAAGTAGTTAAGACTACAGGCGCCCGCCACCATGCCAGGCTAATTTTTTGTATTTTTAGTAGAGACGGGGCCTCTATCTCTTGAGATGGGTTTCATTATTCTACCCATTTTACAGATAAGGAACCTGAGGACTGGTGAGGTTAAGTAACTTGTCTAAGTTCACACAGTGAATACCAGGCAGAGCTGGGCAGCTCACCTGAGCCTCTCTGAGCACCATATTTATCCTGTCTAAAATAATAACTGCTGTTTAACAGGACTCTCATGAAGCTGGAGATGTAAGATAGGATGAGTGCTTATCAGAGTGTTTGGCATGTAGTAACCACTTAGTTATGATGAAGTGGCTCTTTTCCTGAAACCCTGTAAGAATTAGGGATTCGGTATGTTCAAAGGCAGTCAATTCTTCCTCTGGGCAGCTCTATTAACAAGTTCTTCATTTCCTGAACTTTTTTTGCTGGACTGAAATTGGACTTTCAGTAACTCCTGTCTATTGGCCCTAACTCTACTAGTTAGGGGCTGTAGTCATGGCCCTGTAAAAATGTTCATCTCCTAATCCTCAGAACATGTAATGTTTCATGATGAGGGGAAATTAAGGTTGCAGGTGGAACTAAGGTTGCTAAATCAGCTGACCTTAAGGTAGGAAGATTAGCCTGGATTATACAGGTGGGTCCAACATAATCACAAGGGCTCCTAAATGATGGAAGAAGGAGGCAGAAGAGTCAGTATCAGGGTAATGGGATGTGAGAAAGACCTGACTTTGGAGATGGAAGGGAGTGAGAAGCCAAGAAATGTGGGCAGCCTCTAGAAAATGCAAAAGGCAAGAAAGTGACTTTTCCCTAGAGCCCGAAAGGAATGCAGCCCTCCTGACGCCTTGACTTTAGGGGCTTTGGAGCCTCAGAACTGAAAGATAATAAATTTGTGTTGTTTTAAGCTACTACATTTGTTACAGCAGCAATAGAAAAATGACTACAGGGTCATTCTAAGCAAATCAGAACACTGGTATTCTGTTCCCCTGAGTGTCTTCTTAGGCTGTACAACACTGGTTCCTTCAAGTGCTCCTCACGTGAATGTTTTAAAGAGCTCAAGCCCTATCAGAATCAAGATGAGATCATTAAGTCTGGCGATGAGTGGGGGTCACCTGTGGCTTTCCGTGGAGGTAAGTGATTTAAGCAGCACGAATGGGCGGAGTCTAGACTGTAGGGGTTTGCAACCGTATGATGGTGGTGGTGTGGAAAAGGGTAAATGTAAGTATAATTTATCACTTCTCAGGCTCTCTCAACACCATGCTAAATACCAGAGTAACCTTTAAAGAAGGCAGAGGCCATCAATTAAATAAACAGATCCTTGGTGGAGAGTATAAGTGTAAACACAGGCACCATCTCATGATTTACTGATGGTAAATCAGCCTTATTCACTTGGTGGGCTGTTCTCTGTTCACCCTAAAGTAAAAGGAGGAAATCCATCACAACAGCATGAGGACCTTCATAAAACCTGCTAAGCACCGACATAGATTACAGAAAAAGGTTTGGCATTGTATTCCTGGAGTTAAGGTGTTTTGTTTTGTTTTTTAACCAAGAGGTTGCAGGAATTTACTGGGAATGATTTAGTCAGTGCCTTTGGAGAGACAGGGTGTGGATTAGATGATCTTTGGACAGTTCATCTTACGTTTGAGTTCCAGGATACAAAGGTTCACGCTCATGATTAAACTATACATACAGGTTGCTTAATATAGATAGAAAAATACACTGAATCAGTGTATTTAGTTCCAGTGACCTGAGGATGCGTATGACACATTCAGCAAAATCGGGCCAGGGATTAATATTGCTAAGGTCAGGGTGGTCATTTTGGGCACACAGAGGGTAATCTTTCATAAGAGTTTACCACTCGTCCGTATCTTAGTTCATCTATAATGAACTGGCAGAGAGAGATGGTTATTAGAAAATAAAATGCACTTAGAGTCCCCCATGAATCATTTATGGGAGACACCATGCTTAGCAAAGACTATGAAAATATGGCTGTTAAGGGCAACTCAGGCACTCTTTCTGGATGACTTTCAAGCATGACCACTAGCTACAGAACTGGGCCTGGACACATTAGAAGAATTTAGGCCTTCAGGATGAAAAGGAAAACGTGTGGGCAGAGACTGAGTCCAAGGGAGTGGCCTTCAGAAGTCACCCTGTGGTGGTGTCCATACTGCGAGGCATCCTTCACCCGAGAAGGCAGCTTTTTCTGCACAGGATGATTCTGATTACATTTGCTTGTTCCCGCCATGAATGAGAGGAAGAGAGGTCAGCTGAAGAGGCACTTAATTCAACACAACTGAGGTTTGGCAACTAACTTTTAAATATGCAAGCTGTTGAGGAGAGCGAGGAAGTGGTTTTCTCTTTGCACAGCCAGTGAAAGATGGTGTAATGTTATCAAGACTTTCGGGTAACCAGCAAAAAGTTTTTAAATTCCCACTCTGCCCACAGTCAGAGTATGATGGTGATAGTCTAATGATAGGGGTGCAGGAGCCCAAAGAAGGAGAGAATTGGCGCTCTCTGGGTCAACTATAAATATAACTTGTTAAGATCTTTCTAGAAGGCTGGGGAAGCAATCAGCTAGCTAAAGATTTGTGCAGGAGTTTGCTCCAGGGAACACTTTAACCTAGGCTTTTTATTTCTTTTGCAGTCTATAACTAAAGGAAAGTGGACGAGCTTCCCCACAGGTGAGTTTGAGTTCTATGAGGCCGCCTGCTGGGAACTGGGAGAGGTCCTGTGGTGGAGGAGGCAGTGGAAGCCGAGTGTGGGGCAGGAGGACTCTGCTTTGAATTTTTGCTCCACTATGTTTGAGTTGTTGGACCCTAGAGAAGCCGTTTTACCTGCTCTGGGCTCCTCTGTAAAGTATGGGTCAAAATACTTACCTCATAGAAGACTTGCCTTTTATGAAGATAAAAGGATGTTTCATAAGCCCACACTACCTTTTGGGGCTTGTGGGGAGATATAAATGACTGTCCTGGGAGTTAAGAGATCTTAGTTCTCGTCCCGCTCCCACCACCAACCCATTGTGAGGCTTTAGGAAAATCACCCACCCCCCCACCCCTCTGGTGAACCCTCAGTTTCCTCTCACAGGATGAGGGGGTGCACAAAATGAACTACACTTTGCTGTTGAAAAGTATCACGTGGGGGGTTCAGCTTCCTGAACATGTCAGCTTCTGGACATTCTAAGAAGAGGTGGGGTGGCCCAAGATTTTTTTTTTTTTTTTTTTTTTTTT
>NW_016807544.1:2282993-2288327 GCF_001698545.2 Rhinopithecus bieti | reverse complement strand
TGGAGATGTTTGGGAAACACTAGATTGGATTCCTGTCTTCTAGATACAGCAGATCATAAGGGTTATACAGTGGATATAAAAACACAGACTTTTGTTGGGCGCGGTGGCTCATGCCTGTAATCTCAGCATTTTGGGAGGCTGAGGCAGACAGATCACTTGAGGTCAGGAGTTTAAGACCAGCCTGGCCAATATGGTGAAACCCCATCTCTACCAAAAATATAAAAAAATTAGCTGGGCATTGTGGCATGTGCCTGTAATCTCAGCTACTCAGGAGGCTGAGGCAGGAGAATTGCTTGAACCTGGGAGGCAGAGGTTGCAGTGAGCCGAGATCACACCACTGTTCTCCAGCCTGGGCAACAGAGCAAGACTCCATCTCAAAAAACAAACAAACAAACAAAAAAATAGACTTCCAGGATCTTTAGCAATGAGGCATAGAAAGCTGCATTTCTTGCAACTCGTATGATCAGGTTTGTTTGGCAAACATGAGTCTAAATAATCTTAGAGTCAAAGTTTATGAATAGTTCTGCTCAGAGCGGATGTTCAGCTAAGATGCACAGATCTGAAGCCTTACTTGACAGGCAGCATGGAAAGATGGCCTCTGGGCAACTGATGTTCTTTCTTGGGTATGACTGTGGGTCCTTAGGAGTCCTTCCTTCTGCCCTCTACTGCAGCTTCCTTATCCAGGATGGACACCCCTCCAGCATGCCCACAACTCATATGTATTGGAAATCGTCTCAGCTTTTCTTTGCTGAGGATTGCTCACCCCTTGAAGTGGCCCCTCTTGGACAGGGCCCACTGTGACCACATCTGCCCTCCCTTGTACCATTGGCTTACAACTGGTCCAGGGGACACTCTCAGGTATCCCTGCCCAGCCACATTCTGAGAGTTTGTAGGTCAGTCCTAAGGCTGCAGAAACATCTCCTTTCTTCCACAGTGGGAGCAGCCAGGCAACTTATCTCTCCCTGACAGTCCACTGTGTCCATCCATCGCAGCAGACATGTACCAAGCTTTCTGAGTGCTCTCCCTGAAGCCCCTTTCACAAGATTTGAGATGAGTGACAGGTACCTCTCACTCTCCCTCTTGGAAAGGGTGAGGCCCACAGCACATCAATAATTTTTTTCCAGATGAATTTTCTTCACAAATCTTCTCCCTTAATCTTGAAAAGCCAGACCACTTTATACCCTCAATGTAGGTGTGGGTGAGAAGCTTGAGTTCTGTAATAAATTTTTAGCTCTTTCCTTGAAAATATGCATCGTCTGGCACATTGGAATGTCATGTCTATTGTATCATGGTTTCTCAGGCAAACCTTCAGCTTAACACCTTGTTACACTTCCTTTGGTCTTAATGGAATTGCAGGTGGAGATAGGAACAGCCATGGAATGTTCTAATGCTTGAAATACAGATCATACTATGCACTCGTGTGCATTCCATGTATTTCTTGTTGAGAGTTTCTTGGGAACTGGTGAATTTGGCGGGACCATCAGAAAATTTTGTGACTTCTGCCTCTGCCTGTTGTCCAATGGTGGAGAGATGGACTCTTGTGGCCAGAGAACACACTGGTGATTTCTCAGACTTCCCTTAGAGAGCATTTTCAGAGAGATCTCAGGGTGCTCTTTCCCTTTCTCCTCCTTATTGGCTTCTTTGTTCCCATGGAATGACTGATGAAGCCCAGTCCTCCAGGAGTTGAGTGTGGTCAAATGGTAAAGAATCCCAGGTGTTTGTTGCTATTCATCTTTATCTTGGACATTTTGGAGGACTCTCCCCTCCTGGGACTGGAGAGGAACTGAATTGACTTTCCAGGGCCTCTGTTGGTTTTAGCATCACAGAAGGGGTAGTGGCTACTGAGATGGGAGAAGAGGGAGTACAGAGAAGAGGCTGCCATCTTGATTCCACCAAGGATGTCCATGGTGGTGCTGGCTGGGACAGGATACACAACCCTTCAGGCTAGATGTATCCATTTGTTGTCTCTGGGCATGTTTTCCATCTGTTTTTAATGTGTGGATGTTTATTCTCTTCTGTGAACTGGTCTGCCACACAACAAGGTCAGAGTACCTGCATCCTCTGCTTCCAACACCCACACAGTCTCTTGTGCAGGTCACTGGACACAGTAGGCACCAAGCAAATGCTGTGATTGAGTGACTGAAGCTGAACGGGCTCACTTAGAAGCAGTCACCAGTAAACCTCATTTACATTCAGTTCCCTTAATGCCACAAGTGTTCGTGGAGGGCTTTCTAGGTGCCTGGTACCACGTGGAGACATTACATTATTATTTTGGTCTGAAGCCAATAGAGAGATCAAATTTAGTTCTCCAGCCAAACCTGATTTAATAATAGTTATTATGGAAAAAAATTAGAAAAAAGGAAAGATAAGATGAAAAAAATCAGCCATAATTCCACCTCCAAGATAATTATTGTTAATATTTTCTTAAATATCTCTAGTTTCATGTATGTTGTTTTACATAATTGAATTTACTTTTATATTCAATTTTGTTTCCTTCACTTCATTTCCAATATAATTTAAAATGTATTTCTTAACATAATTTTGCTTCTTTATATAATGGTTTTCCTGTTTATAAAATAATGCATGCCCATTGCAGGAAATTTGGAAAAAAGGATGAGTATAAAGAAGGGGCAAAATAGCATCATAAAACGTTCACCCAGACAATGGCTATATTTTCCTTCAAGTCTTTTTTTGTATGAATTTATCTGTATATGTTTTACAGTATTGGTACCCATACACCATGCACAGTTGTTTTAAATGTATTTTTAAATGTTTGGTAAAATAATATGTGCACATAGTAAATGAAAATGGTATAGTTAATAAAAATGACAGGGGGGTTAGGATGAAAAGCAATCCTGTTGCCTCGTGTCTCCCTTCCCCAGTCCTGATCCTCAGAGACAGCTGGTCTTCTAGCCCTTCTGGTCTTTTCTTCTGGTGGTTATGTCTTTCTGTATTTTCCACCTGACATGGGTTTACCACCATTTCCTGCTTATCAGTGTTGGACCTTATCCTCTAGACTTCCTGCTCTCATTATAGGCTCTTCTATCCCCGCCTCCCAAATGGTTATAATTCCTTTATTGGTTACTTTTTGCTGCAAGCAACAAACGTTTATCTTTTTAATCTTGTTCTATCAACTCTACAGTTATTTTGACCCTTGCCTCCCCTTCTTCACCTAGCCCCAGGTGATTACTATTTTTGACTGTTCCAGAATTTTATATAAAGGGAACTTATGATGGGTACATCTTTATGGCTTTTTTTTCCCTCAGTGTAATGTTTTTGAGATTCTTCTAGGTTGTTGTATTGTTCCTGTTATTGCTGAGTAACGTCCCATTGTATGAATGAGCCACAATTTGTTTATTCATTCACCTGTTGGTGAACATTTGGGTTGTTGCAAGTTTGAGGCTATTATGAATAAAGCTGTGATGCCTATTCATATTCAAGCATTTTTTGTGAACATATATTTTTATTTTTTGGTTAAATACCTAGGATGGGATTGCTGGGTTATGTGGTAAGAGGATGTTTCACTTTATGAGAACTTACCAAACTCTTCTCCAGAGTCATTGGACTACTTTAACCTCCCACCAGCAATTAATGAGAGTTCTAGTTGCTCCACATCTTTGCAATGCTTGGTATTGTTGGCCTTTTAAATTTTAGACATTCTAGTGGATGTGTAGTGGGATCTCATCGGTTTAATTTACATTTCTCTGATGACTACTAATGTTGAGCCTCTTTTCATGTGTTTACTGGCCATTTGCATATCTTCTTTTGAGAAGTGCCTGTTCAAATCTTTTGCCACTTTTTAATTAGGTTATCCTCTTATTTACTCGTAAGATTGTTTTATATTTTGGAGTTGAGTCTTTAGTCAGATAGTCCCTTTGTGTGTTTTTGAACCCTGTGTTTCCCCCACTTAATACTGTATGGTGAGCAATTCTTTGTATAGTGACTTGGTTTGGAAACCAAATGATGCATATAGATGTATCATTATTTTAATAGTTTCATCTTTTTTGGACATTAATGTTTCCATTTTTGTGACTGCTCTAATAATGCATATCCTCTCACAGAAATCTGGTTTGTTCCTTAGCGTAGATTCCCAGAAGCAGAGTAACAAGGTCAAAGGGCAGAACATTTTAAGGGCTTTTGATATATATATATAGTGACATATTGCTTCCCAAGAAGTTTACATCAATTTTTTTTTTCTTTTGAGGCAGTGTCTCATTCTGTCATCCAGGTTGGAGTGCAGTGGTGCTATCTCAGCTCACTACAACCTCCGCTTCCTGGGTTCAAGTGATTCTCCTGCCTCAGCCTCCTGAGTAGCTGGGATTACAGGTGTGTGCCATCATTCCCAGCTAATATTTGTATTTTTTGTAGAGACGAGGTTTCACCTGTTGCCCAGGCTGGCCTCGAACTCCTGGGCTCAAGTGATATACCTTCCTCGGGCTCCCAAAGTGTTGGGATTACAGGCATGAGCCATGGTGCCCAGCTGAAGTTTGCAGCAATTTTAAGTGCCCCCAGCAGCAGGTGAGAACCTCACTTTCCACTCCAACTGCTAGCTCTGGATATCTTTATTTTATTTTTTTTAATACTGATTTAATGGGTGGAAATGGCAGTTGGTTTTAAACTGTATTTCTTAAATTATTAGTGTAGTTGGACATCCTTCCAAGTGTTCAACATTTATTTTCCCTCTTCTATGAATGGTTTATTCATGTCTTTTGTTCTCAAATGGATTTCTGAGGCACGCTTCCCAACTCTTCGAAGGAGCTGCAGCAGGTAGAAGTGTTTGGTGTTGGAACAGAGGTAGGGGGGTGCTGGCAGCTGATCAGAGAGAGGGGGTGCTGGCTTGACAGGGCACTTGGGACACCCAGGGGCCCTGCAAATGACCATCCATCTCCCCTGCACACTCCTTTCTTCACCCAGGCCAACCAGTTTGTGGAAGTTCCCATTTCTTTCTGTAAATAACAACGGGACAACAAAGAGGGGTTGCCCCAAAGAAAGAACAGAAACTTGCCTTCTGAGAGTTCAACTGTAACTTTGTTACCTAATGGAGCATAACAGTGACATGGGAGGTCACCAGACAGGGTCAAAATGGCTCCAGGCCAGCAAGTTTTGATAGCAACCTCAACAAAATAATCGCCAGACCTAAATAATGCTCATTACTCAGAAGCGGGAAGGGGTGAGGCTCTCAGTCATTAAGACAAGTGTATAAATGCCCCAGGCCCATGGGTAAAAGAAGGTCACAAGAATTATAATCCTCAAATTTCACTAGAATTTGCCTCAAATTGATCATGCAGAACATCTAATTCCTGCAAAGCCCCCCCCCCCCCCCCCCCGCCGGGG
>NW_016807544.1:2265596-2282711 GCF_001698545.2 Rhinopithecus bieti | reverse complement strand
ACCCCCCCCCCCCCCCCCCGCCCCTCCAGTATTTTAAGCTCATACTCTCACAACGAGTCCTTGCATACGGAGGTGGGAGTCCTTAGAGGCGTCTCTCATGAGCTCAGGAGTGACAGTTCCTCCTAAGTCTTTCTGGGAATCTCTAGGGCATGTCTCAGATATGCTCACAAATGAAAGACCCTTTTATAATATTTATGATAGTCTCCAAGGAGTCCCACAGGTGAGCTCACAAACAAGTCTTCCCAAGTATTTCTGGGAACCCCCGGGGGCTATCTCACAAAGGCTTCCAGATAAGAGCTCATCCCAATATTACGGCAGTCCCTAGGTAATGTCTTATATCTGTACCCTAACATGTTTCTGTGCCCATATATTCCTGGGAGTTCCCAGGGAGAGTTGTACCCAAGTTCCCTGAAAGGGCTGCCTCTTTCTGCTGCAGCCACTGCTCTAGCTAGAGGCTCCCCAGGTTCTGGAGCCTCCCCCAGACATCTGGTCAAGCACTGCCATCTCTCACTGGCTGATGATGTCTCTCTGTTGTTGGAAGCTTTCGGGATGTCAAAGCTGCAGGATTTGTGAAGCAAAGTGGAGTAGAATCCATCTTTCTCTGTGGCCAAGCAGGGTCTCAGGGTGGCTAAGCACGGCTGGTTGTGCCCCAAGGTTTTACGCAGTGTTAGTAGACAGTTCTTTGTACTTTACTGACGGTTCTCCTGTTCTGAATGAGATTTGGATAGGACCCACATGGGCTGGGTCAGGGGTTGAATCTGAGGGGCAGAATTTTCCTGCTGATCATGGAGGCTTTGCTGCTGGCTTAAGTTGATCACATCTGACTCCTACTACCCCTGAGGTTGGACCCTTTCCAAGGAGACTCTTCAGGCCTCCTTGTAAGTGGGTATATTAATTATTTGCTAGTTTAAGGATAAAGGAATTTATTATAAGTTATCGGATGGATTTTACCTGCATCAGGAAATGGGCCAGGAGAAATGCCCAATGACTATTGGAGCAAAACCCACTGCTGTGACCCCCTGGACCCACCTCATTGTCTCTGAGATGAGGGGCGAGGTGATAGAACCATCACAGCTTCCCCCAACAACTAAACACCTCAGTTACCAGTTCTGATCTCCCCTTATATGGCTGCCATCTCACACTACTCAGTCCCGTTTTCCAATTCTCTCATGGATGTGTCTGCTTGGTGGAGAGTAGTCATGTGGGGGCTGGAAATGGACGTGGTTTTCAGTTCTCAGTCTCTAAGTCCAGGAAGGCATGCTAGAGGGGCTTGGCATGAGTTAGATGAGCCATCATGGGCATTCATGAACATGTCCCATGAGCTACCAGAAGCACACATACATAGCTGACCCTCAGCATAGGTGAAAACCATGCTTGGAGACAAAAGGCTGTTATGGCTGGACACAGTCCTAACACTCTCTGGGGGCTGTTGCCCTGGTATGATGATTCAATCTGTCCATTCTTTGTGGGGATTATATTCCTATTCAGTAGATGAGTTCATGTGAGTATCTTGTTTTAGTATTAAATCTTCAGATAATATTACTAATACTTCTTATTCTCATTGGTTGACTGATTGATTGATTCATCAAATATTTACTGAGCAGCTATTATGCACCAGGCACTGCAAAGTAGTGTTTGGGAATATTAAAAAGAGTAAGATACTGTCTCTGTTCTCAAAAATCTTACTGTGTCATGGGTAAGGTAGACAAAGCATCGGGCCATTTGAGATGCTGGAGACCAAGATGTTTCGGGATGGAGTAGGGATGGGTTGTGTTGGGTATATTGTTTCAGGATAGAATAAGCTCTGCACGAAATGTCAGAAAGGGTGGAGGTTAAAGAGGCCTTTCTGACCAAAGTGCCCTGTGTCGAAAGGATCAGTGTCTTAGTCCATTCGTGTTGCTATAAAGAAATCCCTGAAACTGGATAATTTATAAAGAAAAGAGGTTTATTCGGCCCACGGTTCTGTGGGCTGTAGAAGAAGCATGACACCAGCATCTGCTTCTGGCAAGAACTTGAGGCTGCCTCCACTCACCGTGGAAGGGGAAGGAGAGGAAGCAAGAGAGAGAGGAGGAGGTGCCAGGCATTTTTCAGCAACCAGTTTTCTCAGGAACTAAGTGAGGGCTCACTCAAACCTGTGGGAATGGTAACAAGCCATTGATGAGGTCTTCCCTCCTACAACCCAAACACCTGCCACCGTGCTGCACCTCCACCAACACTAGGGATCAAATTTCAACATGAGACTTGGTGAGGCCAAACAGACCATATCCAAGCCATAGCAATCAGGGAATACAAAGCTGTGCAAAGAGGCTGAGTCCAGAGATAGGAGTGGGGATAGATCAGGACAGAGGAGTTAGCGGGGGCCAGGCCATGAAGGATCTGTAATTCTGTGATCTGAAATTCAGATTTTATCTAGAGGAGAATTCAGATTTTATTCTGAAGACAGCCAAGGAAGAGTTTTAAATAGTAGAATACTGTGTTCAGATTGTGTCTTCGAAAGATAATTCCGACAGTCATATGGAGTATAGACTGGAGAGGACTAGAGAGAGCAGATTGAAGACTCTGTCCAGGTGAGAAGTTTTGAGACCTGAACCAGTGGCAATTTTGGAAGGAGAGAACAGGATGGATAGGAGAAGTATATAGAAGGTAGCCCCTCAGGACTCATACCTCATGGGATAATGAGGATGAGACAATGGGAAAAGAAGTTAAGGTTGATTGAGTGGAGGCTTTGATGTGCTATTCAGAACTCTTCAAGACCAAAGGACTTATTCCTCTAGCTCCTGGGAGAACTGCCCTCGGCTGAAGACAGCCATCTTGTCCAATATCACACTGCCCTCCTGGATAGCCCACATCCAAGGTCTGGTCAACATTTGGGTGTAAAATCTATATTCCAGACTCCTCAACCCAACTCAAGACTACTTTGAAGAGCCGTCCCTGCTTCAGAGCTCCCAGAGGCGTTGGATGAGGCCTTGGTTGAGACTTTGTTGCAGCTCAACTTCTTCTTTCCAACCTACTTTTTTCCCTTCCCTTCTACAGGTGGGATCTGAAGAGCTCTTTCTAATACACCTCATTATGCTCACATCCATCTTGGAGTCTGCTTCTCAGGAAACTCATGTCTGCAATGTCTATTCTATCCTCCTTGCTTGAGAAGAGTGTAGATGGTGGTGTCATTCTCTGATTTGCAGAGCAGAGAAAGAGGAGGTAATTTGGAGTGAATGGGAGGGAGATTATAGAGTTCAACTTTAGAAAAGTTGAGTTTGAACTTCCTGAGACTTTCAGAGAGTTGAGACTAAAGTTCAAGAGAAATGTGTAGACTGAAAGTATAGATTTGGGAGTCATTCGTGTTCTGGGGTTGGCTATCTTAAATTGGCCCTTATTCCAATCAGAAGCGTGTATCAAATTTTTTGGAAATGAAGACGACATAATGCTTGGGTCTCTTGGTCTTTGTCTTTGCATCTGGCTCCTGACTGCATCTTGGGTTCCTGGTCCATTGGGTTACTATGGCCACTAGCCCTGCTCACCCTGGGCTTGGTTCAATGCAGTCCTCCAGACATAGCTCAGCTTCAGCCTCTCTTATACTTGCCTACTTCATTTTTAACCTTGACTCAACCTCCCAACTTCCAAAAGCCTGGCTTTCCTACCTGACTCCATGATGCAATATTAAGCATGGTCCTGGTGTGATCCCTCTGATAATTCTAAGTATCCTGATGGTAAATATTGTTGAGCTAGTCACTATCAGTCCCTGCCTTCCCCAGTCTCTCTCAGCTGCAGGTGGTGATGACTTCATCCCATGGCAGAGGCTGGCGCTTTACTTTCTGTGGGATCACCCACTGTCAGGATGCTGCTATCCCCAACTGCCTTTGAGCATCAACCTATCTCACCTTGGGCCTTTTCACTGGCTCTTCTCCCAACCCCTGCATGGTTAGCTGGTCCCTCCTTGTCATTCAAATTGTCATTAGCTTCAAATGTCAGCTTTGCAGAGAGGACTTCTTTGACCATCCAATCTAAAGTAGCCATCCAGTCCCTATCACATCACCCATTTTTACTTTTCTGCATAGCACTTATTACTACCTGACATTTTCCTATGTGTTTATCTCTCTGTATTCCCCTGTCTGAAATACAAATCTGTAAAAAGGGAGATCTTGTGAAAATTGTTCACCATTCTGTCTGTCCCCAGCTCCCAGAGTGATGCCTGGGACATGGGTGTTCAATATACATTGAATGACTGGCTAAGTGAATCTGTTATTTGGCTATTGTGGGTCTTTATTAGATTAAATGTATTAGATTGAACACCCCAGACAGTGTACCCACTGGAATGAAATCTGAAGCCCACATTTCCTGTCTCCGAGTTTCTGGCTTGCTCTAAAGCAAAACCTGTCTGAAATATGACCATTTATGTTATGGAAATCCAGATGCACCCCCTGCTTCCTTGGCCACCAGTTCATATCACCTCTTGGATGATGATTCTTTCTCATTTTGTTTTCTCCTGCACCACTGGCTTGATTGGTGGTGATTAGCAGAGGGTGGTTCATTTATGTGAAACACCTGCTTCCCACCTGTGTCCCCATGAGCAGACAGCTCTGGACCCAGTGCAGGAAGTCGGCGGGTGTCCTTCATGACTGAGAGGGCTTCCAGAATTTTTTCCAGGAGTCAGATCCAAACTGGCACCATATGGGCGGCCACCTGTATGACATTTTGCCAGCATTGCATTGAACACATCTGCCAGCTTATAAAAGAGACCTGGTGAGGCCTGGGGCATCAAGAAGGATTGGCAGAAAAGCTGACCCAAGAAGAAGGTTGAGCCAGAGGGAAGCAGTTTCCACTTTGTGACTTGGTTGTGATTTAATCGACCTTCCTTCACTTTTTCATGGAACTAGCAAACACCAGCTCAGAAGACTGTGTTCTTGCATCACTCCCATTGATCCACTCTGAGATCAACACTCTGGGAGAGTGGACAAATGTGTCAAAGATTATTTTACTCCAGCCCAAAGGACATCTTGACACAGCAATGTTCCTATGTGTGCTAGTCAAGATTCTCCAGAGAAACAGAACCAATAGGATCTGTCATCCATCTATCATCTATCTATCTATCTATCTAGCCAGCCAAGTATCATTGATCTAGATCGAGATATAGATATATGAGAGAGGATTTATTAGGGGAATTGGCTCATACCATTATGGAGGCCAAGGAGTCCCATGACAGGTTTCTGAGAGCGGGAGAACCAGGGAACCTGGTAGCATGGCTGTATTCAAGTCCAAAGGTCTGAGAAGCAGGAGAGCTGGTGGTGTCACTCTGTTTGAGGCTGAAGGCCTGAGACCCCAGCGGACTGCTGGTGCAAGTCTCAGAGTCTGAATGCTGGAGATCCTGGAGTTCTAATGTCCAAAGGAGGAGAAGAGTGTCCCAGTTCCAGAAGGGAATGAATTTGCCCTTCCTCTGCCCCTTTTTTGTACCTGGGCCCTCAGCTGATTAGACAGTATCTTCCCACAAAAAATAAGGGCTATTTTTTTTTACTCAGTCCACTGATTCAAATGCCAATCTCTTTAGAAACCACCCCCACAGACATACTCAGAAATAATGCTTTACCAGCTCTCTGGGTTTCCCTTAATCCAGTCAAGTTGACACCTAAAATCACCACACCATGATGAACCAGACAGGGTGGAGGGTGTGATTATTCCCCTAGTCATTGCATCATAGCCATGTCTTTCATCCAATACCTAGTCAGGCTACACTACATGCTAATGAACAGATGTTGTTCTTTGGGTCGGTGATAAGACTCACAGAACCAAGAGTCAACACATTTGATTGTATGGGTCTGGGTGGAACACACCAGCCAAAGCTGTAAGGGAAACCCTGAGCTACAGGCACTCCATTTGAAAACATATCTCAGTTTTGCATGTTTGGTTTTCATATGTGATTTTGCCATCTATTTTGTATGTGTGATTCTGCCATCCTAATCTTCAGTTATGCTCACCTCAAGCTATTGCCCCATTGGGCAATTTACAGACTTTTCCATTTTTTTCCATGAATTTAATCATATAATACCTTTGAAATGGTTATTGCTACATGCTGTAATAGATACAGGGGATATAAAGTTGAGTACAACAGCATCCTTGCCCTGTAAGAGCCCACAGGCAGGCGGGGGAGATAAGTATTACAGATTAATACACCATAATAGCTCATGAAGGGGACCCTGCTGTGCTTTGCTATGGTTTGTTTCCACCAAAACTCATGTTGAAATTTGATCCCCAATATGGTGGCATTGGGAGGTAGGGCCTATTGTAGGTGTTTAGGTCTTGGGGGCAGATCCTTCATGAATGGCTTGGTGCTTTCTCCTGGTAGTGAGTTCTCCCTCTGGCAAGACTGGATTGCTTTCCCTGGGAAACAAATTAGTTCCCATGAAAGTAGGTCGATATAAAGCCAGGATACCTCTGGGTTTTGTGTCTTTGCATGTGTCCATTTCCCCTTTGATCTGCCATGTTGTGATCAGCAGGAAAGCTTTCACCAGAAATCAGGGCTATGCCCTTGAACTTCCCAGCCTGCCGAACCATGAGCTAAATAAAACTCTTATTGGTTAATTATGCAGCCCCACGTATTCTGTTATAGCAACACAAAACAGACTAAGACAGACCCTTATTCCAAGTTTGGAGGGAAGAGGAATCAGAGAAGGTTTCTAGAGAGAGAAGGCTCTTGGGGTCAAGTTCTGGAGGAAGAATGGGATTTGGTTTTGTAGGGGGAGAAGGGAAAGTGTTCCAGGCAAAGGTGGCAGCATGTGCATAGGCTGCTAGTGAGAGTAGAAGAACCCCTGGGACACCACAGGTAGTTTCAGTACAGCAGCAGCTAGGTTCAAGCATGTGCAAGGGATCAGAGAGGCATTTGGACACACATCCTAAGGGCAACAAGAGCTACTGAAGGATTGATCAGAGGCATTACAGGATCAGACCTGAAATTTCTGATGATTCTGGCTGCAGTGTGGAAAATGGATTGAAAAGGGCTGGATTGCATGCAGAAGGCCCTGCTGAGCTGTCGTGATGGGAGCTGGAATCAACCTGAGTGGCAGTGGAGAAGGAGGAATGTAGTCGGCTTGAACGATATAAAAGTAGAATTTGCAACTGATTGGATATGGAGGCAGATGAGGGAAAATATAAGAGCCAAACCTTAGCCCTGGAAGTATGGATAGATGGGGTGCCATGAACTAAGACAAGGAACCCCAAGCAGCAGCAGGTACAAACATACTTTCCTCTTCCTAGAGCCTCTGAAGAAGAAGGCCTGGATCCACTAAGTGGCCCAGAAGGAGCTGGGCAGAGGGCTTCATCTACTGGGAACTCTGAGGATCCCTCTCTCCTCAAGAGGCTGCCCCTAGACATGAGACTGCTACTGATTCCCCTTGGATAGCCTGAAGGGGATGGGATGGTCATACGTGGCATTGGGCGCTGGACACTGCCAACCCTGGAGTGCAGAATGAGGCTACTTGCCTGTGAACTAAAGAGAAGTGTTCCTGAGCCAACCACCCTTGCAAGGACTCTGGACCCTGACTGAATATGAGAAGGTGGCTCATGGCTTGCACTTGCTCCCATAAGGCAGGCAGAGCACGTTGAAGGCAGGGCTTTTCCTGGCAGATCCTGCTCACTCCTGAGGCCCAGGGAAGTGAATACCTCTGACTGTGGTTAGCTGGAGACCTGAGTCCTATCTTGGCCATGTAGGAAGCTGAAGAGCTGCTTAAAAGAGATCATGTGCATAGTACACCAACACAGACTCTGCTTTCTCTGAAAAGCAATTTCAAAGCCACTTCATTCTCCATCTGCATTTGGCTAATAGCCTGATTACAACCACACTAATCACCTTCAAACATTCTTGGGAGTAGCCTTGGCTCTGAAAGGTGTCGCCTCCCTTTCTCCTTGCCCTATCTCATGCTTCTCTATGACTGCAATGAAAACAGCTGCACATTCCTCCCAGGGCCTGAGTTACTTGGAGGAAAGGCAGATGGCTGTGGGCTAATTCCTAAAGTGCACTTCTGGGGACCATCAGCCTCAGTTCCCAATCAGGGCTCAGTTCCCAATCAGGCTACAGAGCAAGAACAATTCTCCATGAAGATGGATGCCAAGGATGGGAACTGATTGCTTCTCTCCTGCAGGGCAAAGCTGTCACCCTATGTGGGGAGGACATTTTTGCCGAGATACAGGGTCTAGGGAAGTGTTGTCCTCTCAGTCACAAGGCAGGACATTTTAAGATTTAGGATGCTGGTCACTTGGAGAAAGGTGTCACTACCAGGAGAGGCAGCACAGAGAGGAATTTGTGTCTGTCATACAGTCCCTCCATTAATTATTGCCTCTTACTCTTACAGCACTGAATTAAGAAGTTGGATGGTCAAGGTGCTGAGAAGGATTTTTGCAGTAGCTAAGAATTTGGATGGATGAACATCAAGGTGTCTCCCAATTTAAGAGGCTAGGTGTCCTCATTTGTGCCTTAGCTGATATTATTCCCCTTGGGTTGCACTTTGTCCCTCTTTCCTATTGTCCAAACCTCACCCAATCTCTATGGTTCAATTCATGCCCCATCCACCTATTCTTTGAACCCATCCCTGATGGCCCCAGTCCACACTAACATGACTTTTACTGTCTGAAGATCTTAGTTACTGCAATGGCCTCCAGATGGGCACCTTATTACATGCTGCCGTGTTTACTTGTTGCTATTCCTGGGCCTTATCTACCCGGCGAGATTATGAATTACCTTATGATCAGGGCCGACACCCTTTGCTGTCCATTCCTAGTTTCCTATGCCAAATTAGTGAGTGTTGAGCAGCCAGCGTTCTAAGGGATGAGTCTCCAGGATGCTCAGAGGGCCTGGGCATTGTCACTAGATGTCATCCTTGGGCTGTGGAATGCCTCACCCCAAGAGAGATGCCCCTGATGACAGGTCCACAGGCTTCCCTTTAGTGTCTCAGGAAAACAGGACTGGACATTTCTTCCCCTTTCTGCTCTTCCATAGCCCCTTGGTAGAGCCATGGAAGAGGGATGCATTCTGATCGGCTTTATTATTTGGCTGACTGTTTTTTTGTCTCGTGCAGCAGCCAAGACAGAGTGCTGTGCTCAGGTCTGATTTAGATGGTCTTTTACTAAAGATGGTGAATGTGGCACATGACAGTGATGGCCAGGGACAATGATTACCTATTTATAGACCCTGAACCATTCAGGGGCTTCCAGGTGGTGATCATGGAGGACCTGGGCTTGTTCCCTCTTAGTTCTTGTGGGGGTCACACTGGAATCATCCCTTCTCCTTAGGGTAGGCCATTGATCAAGTACCCAGTCAGTTAGATCTGAGGCATGGGGAAGAGAGAGAGAGAGAGACAGAGACAGACAGAGACAGAGACAGACAGAGACACAGACAGACTGACTGACTTTGGGACTGCAGTAGAGTGGAAGGAGTAGCTAGAGGTGAGACAGGAACATAGGCTGATGCAGGTGGTTGATACACAGGTTGATGCTTTTTCCTAAGGATTGCAGACTTGATCTCATCTTGGGTCCCGTTCTCTAGGCTCTCACACCACCCCACTTACTTATTCCCCAAATGCCGTAGATGACCATAATTCTACAGCTTCGCCTAAGCCATTTCCTTTCCCTGAAAGACCCCTCAGCATCCCTTTCATCAGTGTCCATTTGACAAATGCCTACTCACCCATTAAGCCTTCGCTCAAATATCACCCGTACTCTGTAGTATTCTTGGCCCCCAGAATTCCAAAATGTTTTTGTAGTTCCCTTTTACTTTGGCACTTTTCCTAGGAAGTCATACCCCTCTGTGTGCCTGTCTCACTGTGAACTCTTGAAGGGCTCAGATTATGCCTCATTCGCCTTTGCATCCCAACACTACCCCAGTGCCCGACGCATCATTGGTGCTCAATTCATGTTTGTGAAATTGCACTGAGTGAATTTCAATGGGAACAGGAAGCCATTTAGATGTTTTTAAGCTGGAAACATATTTTTCTAGTGCTGGAGATTTTGACTGGGAACAGGGATGTTATTGCAAATAGTGAAGGTCAAGTTCTGGACCTCAGCTAAGAGGATGTAGGAAGGGATGGAGTAAACACAGATTTCACAGGATTTGATGGCAGGTGGGGCAGAGAGGCTGAAGGAGAAGGAGGGTTAGAGGTTGCCTCCTAGGCTGTTACGTGAGGAGGTGGGACCCAGGGGGTGCCATTAAGGGAGGCATGTCCTGTGGGAGGAGGAGGATGGGAACATGCCCCAGAAAATAATGAAGTTTCTCCAAAGCCAAAGAAAAAGTTTAAGAGCATTCCTTTCCTAAAATTAGTAAAAGAAGCATCTTTCACATGAGGAAATCTAAGATCTAATGGTCAGAGCAGGTAGATTGGGCTGTTTGCATTCTAGGTTAAAGAGAGAATCCAGGCATAAGGGAAGATCAGTTCATTTCAGCCACTTACTCTAAGGGCTGGAGCATTTAGAGGTCAAGAAGGGAGAGGAAAAGCTTTTTATCCTGTACCAATTCCCCAGCCACTCGTGCAGCCTCTGCACTCTGCCTCAAGGTAGCTCATGCTGGGAGTCTTACCTCTGACTTCTTTTTGTGTTTAAAGAGAGATGTATTCTGGGTTTTGAAAGCAACAAGCCCATCTGTTACTGGGGCCAATGGCTCAGTTTAGGTTACCACTAATCTTGCTCTTCCTGTGTCCCTCAGATGTGGAAATAGCAGCTCAGTGGCATGAAGCAGTGGCTTTCTCCTGTGAGGGCTGTGCTGGACTCCTTCTGAGGACGTATGATACGGAAGTCACCATGCAGTCTTGAGTTGCCCGATAGGTAGGCAGTGCTTCCAGCATCATGTGTACCTGGAGCACTATGGGCATTTTCATTATGTGCATGGACAAAACTTAATCCAGCTTTCTTTAAATTATATGTGTCTTGATGTTTCCCTGGTGACATTTGAGCTATTCCCCGGGCAGGATGGTAAGAACTGGAACTGGACTCAGGATGGGTGTTTTTCAGAGGTGGGGTAAAAAGGACCCAATACAGAGGTAGAAAAGGTGGGAGAGAAAGAGTAAATGGTCAGCACTAAGCTGGTGAATGCTGCAGGCATGTGGAACCCTGGCCATGTTTAAACGAGAGAATGCCCTGTTTCTTCTTTGATGTCCAGAATTCAGCCATAGTGGACCACCCTTAGTAGATCACATTTCAAACTTTCAACTTAGTTTCTCAGAAAATTTTCATATAGATATGAATTACACATGGCTATGAACAGAGAATTCCGGGCAAGAAAAATGATTGGTAACATTGTATCACTCAGGAGTTACTGATTATAATGAAGGCAGTTCAGGCATCATTGTTATTGTCAAATAATACACCTGCCTGTTACAGCCCCCTGTTGGGAATTTCAGTGTAGATATGCATGAAGATGACTTTAGTAGATAAAATGGGGTGCAGCCTCAGGTGCCTGGAGCCCTCTTTCCGCAGCCTCACTATACAGGTTGCACTGATGTTCCAGAAATAAAAGGAAGGAGTTCTCTGAGCAGAGGCAAATGCTTCCACAAAGCCCATGTGTTTACTTCACCTGAAAGGCACAAGACGTCTCAGAGCATTAGACTCTCAAACCGGAGCCCAGATTCAGAATCTGTTGTACATTAATATTACTAATATTTTGGATCTTCTCTGAAAATCATCAGTTCTTGCCAAGGTATAGTGGGCAGCAGGTTAGAAGCACTGAGGGACTGGAAAGGGGCAGTTGGATCCATCATGCTGAGAAGCCCTGATTGACAGTGAGGAAGAAGAGAGTCAGATTTTAGCTCCCCAAATCTGTCTGCATCGTGGGACCACAGCATGGCTCAAAGAACAAGTATCACATGTCTGTTATCACAAAACGATATTGTAACAGATACTCCTTTTGATGATGTTTTTGCAAATAATTCTGTTCCACACAGCTAAAATGAACAGAGAAAAGGGTTTATGTTTCAAGGTGTTGAAAGTATTCTATGAGATTACAGATGTGTTGCAATCTGTCTGCTGCCAACAGTATATGAAAGGAATGACATCATTGTGTTGGAAACCCGGATCCCTTTGCTACGTATTATCACCATTTATTTTATTTCTACTACAGATAGGATAATGTTATTCAATGAGACTCTGTATGTACTTTTTGGGAGGAGAAACATACAATCTTGTTTTGTTGTTGGGAACTCCATATGTGGGTGTAATATACCCCCCCCTTACATGGCCAAACAGAGAGATGTCTAAACTGGTTTTATAGGAACTGGAGGAAATATCCTATATAGAAAAACTGGGAGAATAAAATTTGTACTTTCAAGGAAAGGAAAGTAAAATGTGACAAGAGAGCTTTCCTCAATTGTATTCAAGGAGACTTGAATTTGGTGTGAGGCAGTTCACCTAGAATCTATGGAAGGGTCTAATGACTCAAAAACCAAAGTGCTGTCGGCCTCAGACTGCCTTGCTTGTGAGGCAGTTCTACAAGACGGCACGTGAAGACAGGAACAGGAGCCTCTGACTCTGGCCATCTGAGAAGACATTCCCAGAGCAGTTCAGGAAGGACGGGTGAGATGCCTGGCCAGAACGAGGGCAGGGAGCCCAAAGCAAGCCAATCTGGGGCTCAGATAGGCTGGCTTGAAAATGGAACTGCTTTTAAAATATATTTATTTTATTTTAAATTGACACATAATAATTGCACATATTTAGGGTGTACATTATGGATGTTTTGACACCTGTGTACATTGTGTAATGATCAAATCAGAGTAATCTGCAAATTCATCACCTCAAACATTCATCATTTCTTTGTGGTAGGAGTATTCGAAACCTTCTCTTTTAGCTATTTTGAAATATATAATACATTATTTGCAGAACTGATGGAGGTGGTGGAGAAAGGTTTGTTCCAGATGTCCTTCTGCAGGCAATCGGGATGGAGCTGGAAGCATGCCCATCCCTTTCCTGTCCTTGCTGCCTTCAGGCCACCAACCTATGAAGTCTGTCCAAGAGCCCATCTCCTTCTGAAGGAACACGGGTTGTTTATTCTATCCTCTCCTCACCTTCAATGCCCTCACCTATGAACCTTCAGGTCACATTTCCATATTCCCCCAGGACAAGGGCACCAGTCCCCAGCTTCCAGGCTCTTCCTCCATTTCACCTCCTGCTGTCATTCTGAGTAACTCCAGTGTCCCCTGATGACCTACACAATCCTCATCTTCTCCATCATGACCCTTGTATGCCTCTCCAGTCCAGCTACCCCATGGCACACCCTGGATACTTCACAATTGCTCTACCTCTGAAACTAAACTCTGAATGCTACCTCCTACCGTTTACCTACCTTACAGCCCATGTTTCCAGATAACTCACTCCTAGGCTGCCAGCTCTATCCTCACCCACTTTGGAACCAGCTCTGGTATCTACTGGCTCCACACAGTTTCTCCACCCTGATTTGAATCTTCTGAAATCCTCGACACCCACCTCTCCCTTTCCAACCCTATATTCATTGAGTCACCGGAGGCTTTACATCCTACTGCAGCATCTTATGAATCTTTCCCTCTCTGCACCCTTACTGCTAGGCCCTAACCTGTTGGAGCCATCATGACCTGTCATTGGTATCTAGGTCTGACCTTTCTCAGCCTTTGTGCCCACTCCAGTCGCCCACACTGCACACTCTGCTCATGGAGTCCACCCACTGCACCCTCAATAGGTGGGGGCTTTTCACGCTCCCTCCTTCCCCACTTCCTCCTAGGGCAAATGAGTTGCCCCTCGCCATGTGCATTCTATTTGTACCTATGCCCCTCTTACTCACATCACGATAGGTTGGTTACATATCTGTAACTTCTACTAGAAGATGTGGTCTTTGAGGACAAGAACCACTTTCTCTCAACTCTCTGAGCTTAGTAGGTGGTATAACACCTGCCACATGGCCAATCTCAATAAGCACTCCTCGACTTAAATGTCCTCAGATATACCTTCCATCAGATCTTCCCCCTGGGTCATTATCAGGGCAGCCACCAAGCCCGGCCTCACTCCTATCTTTTTTCTGGGAGAAGACACACTCCTGCTTTCCTCTTTGCAACGCCAGTTGCTGGGGTGGTCACTCCTGTTCTGCCATAACATGAGGCTGGCCTGTGGAGGGGGTGGGAGGAGGCAGCAGGGACTGGGGAAAGTCACAGAACACTGTGTGAGTGAACTGGCAGAAGTTCTGTGGGCTCACCAGCTGGCACCCTGGGAGAGAGCCAAAGAGAAAGTTCGTTTTTTCCTGCCCAAAGCTCAGAATCCTGAGAGCAGCCATGAGTCTGAGTGCTAAAGGCTTAGGAGTGAGAAGTGTCAAGGTCACCTCTGCTTTGTGCCTGACCAGGGAAGGGGCACTGTGGATGTTGTATGTGTGTGCGGGTGTTGCAAACCACTGGGCCTGTCTGGATAGCTAATAGCATGCTTCCACAGCAGACAGAGAGGAAGATCCACTAATCCAATTTGTAATTTATCTTTTGGTTTGCTCCCAATGTTTTCCCTTTGTTTCTGGCTTGATGCATTTATCTGAGGGCTCAGTGAATTCACCTTGGCAAAGTCTTGCATGAATAGGAGCATTTAACTCAATAGATCAGCTCACAGTCGTGTGTGTGTGTGTGTGTGTGTGTGTGTGTGTGTGTGTGTGTGTGTGCAGCTTCCTTAACCCATAAGTGAGGGCCTCCCTCCCAGGAAGGGAACCCAGGATGGGTTGCTGCAGAACAGCTTTGTAAGGGTGGCAAGCAGAAAGCCAGCAGAAGAGGATGGAGCTGGCTTAGAGAAATTCTGGGTGCAGCCGGGCCACAACTCAGACTGGGGTAGATAGAGGTGGGTATCTTTGGTTGGAGAAGAGGTGAATAGGAGATATTTATCTATTCTGGACTTCTCTCTCCTTCCCTCCCGCTCTTTTTCTTTCTCTCCTCCCTCTCTCCTTTCCTGTTTCCCTCCCTCTCTCCCTCCTTCTTACCTTTTCTTTCTTTCTTTGTTGTTTTTTTTAACAGCTTTACTGAAATGTAATTCACATACCATACAATTTGTTTAAAGTATATAAGTCTGATTTTAATTATATCCACAGTTTTGCACAATCTGTGTACATCACTACAATAAATTTTAGAACATTTTCATCACTCCTCAAAGAAACTCCATACCTATCAGTAGTGATTTTTCATTTCCATCCTGCCAATCTCCTAGAGAGTTGTTGTCTCTAGGCAACTAGTCTACTTTCTGTCTCTATCTATTTGCCTATTGGACATTCTTTGTAAATGGAATCATACAATCTATAGTCTTTTGTGACTGGCTTCTTTCACTTAGCATAATGTTTTCAGGTTTCATCCATGTTGTGATGTGTATCCATACTTCATTCCTTTTTATTGCCAAATAATATTCCATAGTATGAATATGTCACATTTTGTTTAACCCATTTACCAGTTGACAGATATTTGAATTGTTTTCATATTTTGGTTATTATGAATAATGCTGCTAAGGACATTTGTGTTCAAATTTTGTATGGCTGTATGTTTTATTTCTCCTGGGTATATACCTACGAATGGAATTGCTGCATCATAGAGTAACTCTATTTTTATGATTTTGAGGAAATTTCAGACTGTTTTCCAAAGTGGCTGCAGCATTTTACATTACCACCATTTTATATTCCAGAACTCTTTACATTCACACTGACACTTGTTAAAATCTGCCTTTTTTATTATAGCCATCCCAGTGGTTGTGAAGTGGTATCTCATCATGGAATCTATTTGCATTTCTCTAGTGGCTAATGATGTTCAGCATCCTTTCCTGTGCTTGTTGGCTATTTGTGTATCTTCTTTAGAGAAATATCTGTACAGATCCTTCACCCATCATTTAATTGCATTATTTATTTGTCTTATTACTGAATTTTAAAAGTTCTGTGTATATTCTAAATATAAATACCTTGATAGCCAAATATTTTCTCCTAATCTGGGATATCTTTTCACTTTATTGATGGTGTTCTTTGAGCCACAGCAGTTTAAAATTTTGTTAAAGTTCAATTTATCTATTTTTTATTTTGTTGTTTTTATTTTTAGTGTTTTATCTTAGAAACCATTGCCCAATCCAAGATCAGGAAGATTTACTTCTATGTTTTCTTCTAACAGTGTGATAGTATTAGCTCTTCTATCCATTTTCAGTTAACTTTTGTATATGGTGTGAGGTAGAGAATCAAATTTCATTTTTCTACTTCTGTTTCATGTAGTTATCCCAGCATCATTTGTTGAAAAGATGATTCTTTCCCCTAATGAATTGTTTTGGCACTCTTGTTAAAAATCAGTTGGCTATAAATGCATGGGTTTATTTCTAGACTCTCAATTTGATTCCATCTATCTATATATCTCTCCTCTTACCGGTATTACACTGTCCTGTCTTGATTACTATAGCCTTGTCATGAGTTTTGAAATCAGGATATTTCTACTTTTTGTGTCCACCCTTCAGCACACACAGCAAGGCTGGGTGTGGCTTCAGTGGAAGATCTGACTTGATGGGCTGAGGACATATAAGGAGAGGAAAGGCCATGGTAAGCATAAGACCGGGAGTCAGGGACCCTAGTCTTTAATCCTTGCCCTGCCATAAGCCTGTATAACCTTATGTAAGTCACTTGATGTTTCTGGGCCTCTGTTTCCTGTTATGTAGAATGAAGGCTCTGGGTTGGTTGATTGTTAAAGGAATTTTCAATTCTAATAATCTGGAGGCGTGGGGGATTCAGTTTACATAGGAAAAGTCCATCACAGGACCCTCTAATTTTATAGCTAAGCATTCATAGACTTTCACTTACTTGAAACTTAGGTATGGGAGAGGAACTGTACAAGACAGGTCTGGATTATGCTCTCATACCAGATAGCAATGAAATTCCCAAAGATTATCAAGGTCATGTATAAAGACTCAGGTTCTCACTGGCCAAAGATGGGACACTTTGGAAATCAATAAAGACAATAAATGCAATGGATCAGAATATATTAAATATATTTGAATTCATGAGTTCAATGTGCTGCTTAGCAAAACTCCAATTATTTGGAATTTGTGAATTTTTTTTTTTTTATTATACTTTAAGTTCTAGGGTACATGTGCATAATGTGCAGGTTTGTTACATATGTATATTTGTGCCAT
>NW_016807544.1:2226310-2264224 GCF_001698545.2 Rhinopithecus bieti | reverse complement strand
GTTTGCTTAAAGTGCAGTATTGGGGTGGGAGTTACCCGATTTTCCAGGTGTTGTGTGTTTCAGTTCCCCTGGCTAGGAAAAGGGATTCCCTTCCCCCTTGCGCTTCCCAGGTGAGGCGATGCCTCGCCCTGCTTCAGCTCTCGCTGGTCAGGCTGCAGCAGCTGACCAGCACCGATTGTCCGGCACTCCCTAGTGAGATGACCCCAGTACCTCAGTTGAAAATGCAGAAATCACTGGTCTTCTGTGTCACTCGCGCTGGGAGTTGGAGACTGGAGCTGTTCCTATTTGGCCATCTTGCTCCGCCCCCCCGGAATTTGTGAATTTTTAGATCTCTCATTGAGGGGACCCCTGGGTCATCTCCTCCAGTTGACCTGGTTTTCATGGCTGTCTCACTCTACCCTGGATCCCCATGTCCCTGGGTTCTGTTCCAGCACTGTGTTTACAGTTAGCTTTTATCACTTTGCTAAATCTGTGTTAATCTATTTGGAGAAGGCATGGGAGAACTCCAGAGTTATTGGTAGGAGCTGGTCAAGCACTGCCTGCTAACTTAATAGATAATGCCTCACTCTGATATTCACTATTGCTTATACTATGCTGTAACCACCACCAAAAATCAAGATGGAGAATAATTCCATCACCCTTTTGTGCCCCTTTATAATTCCATTTCACACTCTGATAAGTACCATTACTTCCCTTTGTTTCCAGGTACAGTTGTCCCTCAATATTCATTGGGGGGTTAGTTCCAGGACTGCCCCCTCTTCCCATGGATACCAAAATCCAAAGAGGCTCAAGTCCCTTTTATAAAATGGTGTAGTATTTGTTGGTAACCAAAGCACATCCTCCTATATACTTTACATTATCTCTAGATTACTTATAATATTTAATATAATGTTAATGCTGTGTAAATCATTTTAATGCTATATTGTTTTTTAATTTGTATTTTTACTGTTGTACTGTTATTTTTTAATTTTTAAAAATATTTTTCATCCATGGTTGTTGAATCCATGGAAACTGTGGATACAGAGGACTGACTCTAAGTAGCTTCTGTTAGAAGAAAGCGTGCGTTCTCTTCAATGTGCAGGTTCTGTGATCATATGCTTTCTCAAACGGGCTCACATATTTTGAGGGGTTAAAAAGGTGACTTTTTAGTGAAGAAGTATGGCCCATCAACCTGAGAGGCTGGGTGGTAGTCATGACCTAGACCCTAAGCCCTGCTCCTCCAACTCTCTCTGCTCTTCCCACTGAGGGCCTCAGTTTCTTTATGGATAAAACAAAAGGCTGAGGAATGTGCTACCTAAATGTGCAACAGTGTGCACAGAGCTAAGTGAGGGAAGACAGGCTAAGGTCACATAGTGTATAACTCCTTGTCCGTTCATTCCCTCCCTCCCTCCCTTCCTTCCTTTTTGACAGTTTCACTCTGTTGCCTGCCAGCAATTGTGTGATCTCAGCTCACTGCAACCTCCACCTCCTGGGTTCAAGTGATTCTTGTGCCTCAGCCTCCCGGGTAGCTGGGATTACAGGTGCTTGCCATCATGCCCAGCTAATTTTTGTATTTTTAGTAGAGATGGGGTTTCACCATGTTGGCCAGGCTGGTCTCAAACTCCTGACTTCAGATGACCCACCCACCTCAGCCTCTCAAAATGCGGCGATTACAGGTGTGAGCCACCATGGCTGGCCTGTATGTGGCTTTCTAAGAAAGGCAGAACTACAGGGTGAGAAAACAAACCAGCAGCTTCCGGGAACAGAGGGGTAGGGGGATGGAATTAACTATAAAGGGGCACAGGAACATTTTGGGGTATGAAATTATTCCCTATTTTGATTTTCAGTGGTGGTTATATCATTGTATATGTTTGTCAAAACTGATAACAGTGTTGTAATATAAAACAGTGAATTTTAATGTAGGTAAATTATAGCTTAATAAACTAAAAGACACACATACACACACAAACATACACACCACACACACACCAGAGAACCAGAATCTCACAGGTTCCTCCCTGTGTTAATATTCACTGTTCTCTACTGAGGGTGCAATCACAGGCAAGGCCACAGAAAGAGATATCTAGGGACTTGTCTCGTTTTTTAAATGTCCCCTCCCTGATCCCTCCTGCCCCTTCCCGACCCAAAGCCATCCTGTGATGTAATGGGAGAAAGAGAAGAACCAGGCTTTATTTTCTTGGTTGGAAACTGTAGGAACGAGGCTGCCCCTCCCATGGAGGTCCATGTGTTCCCTTGGATGCCAGGTGTTCTCAGAGTATGGAGGCAGGTCCTTGTCCTAGGTCAGAAGGCAGAGTCACTGGCCTGTAATGGAGTATTTTGGAACAAGAGCTCAGAGTCCAAGTCTCATGGAAGTAGCCATGAGGCCCATCGGACAAACGGGAATCTAGATGGGCAGTGGGAATCTGTACTGTTTCCATTTTCCATGTGGGGTCTGGGGAGGAGGCCCCTGGCCTGCCACTCGGCTGTTTCTCAGGCATAATGCAGGGTTATTGATTGAGGCCACCCAAGTGACACACAGGGAACCAGGCCCTCGCTGGGAAGAAGGGAGCCAGGGGCTTGTGAGAGGCAGAGAGAGGCCACTGCCCACACAGGCAAGCAAAGCCCACAGCCTCGAGGCTGGCGGGAAGGGTGACTCTCAGGGGCTAGGCTGCTGGGGAAGTTGTCTATCTGGCAGGGATTTGCAAACATACCCAGGCTACACTGCCTTTCAACGCCTATCTCAGACATGGCTCCAGCTAACACCAGCACCCATTCTGTGAACATTTACCATGTGACAGGCCCAGGCTAAGCCCCTAGATTAATTCACAGCCACCCGAAGATTTTGAAACTCGTTCTTGTTTCACAAATGAGGACACTAAGGCTCAGAATGAGGGTGGTTCTGGGGCTCTGCACTCAGGGGCTGTTTCTTTATTTTGTCTGCTGAAATAAGCCAGACGTGGCCAGGACACCTCCGGGCTCTGAGGAGAACTGAGCCCACACTTTAAGTGAGCAAGAGCGTACCAGAGAGCTCTGTGACAGACGGAGCTCACGTGGCCACACCCCACAACCCAGGCCCCTTTAAAATAAGCCAGACCCCGCAGCCTCTTTTTGGACAGGGGGCCATGCCCCTCTGTGTATGGGGTCTGGTGCAGATCCAGTAACCCCCACTGTGGGTGCTGAAGGGCTGGGTACAGGGAAAGGGGCCCAGCTACTGGTGTCGGAAGTCCCACAATGGGGGCCAGGGGTTCCTATGGGTGTTTCTGCAAAGGAAGGGTGGCGGACGGAGAGCCTGGTGGGCAGAGCTCTGTGGGCCCAGGAGGGGATACGCGTCTCAGAGAACTACTTGGCTTTGGAGGCTGCCACATCCCAGGAAAGGTTCTAGGTCCAGAGACACTGATCAGAGGCCCCGGTGGTTCCTCCGAGGCTGGGATCGATGGACAATTGGAGGCTAGCAGCAAAGGAGATGACAGCTTCATGCCTGCTAGGCCACAAGTCCCCAGAAGGGTGTAGGCAGAGAGGCAGCTGTCAGGACGGCTCTCATTCTTGGGTGGGCACAGCTTTTTGTGTTATAACTGGTAGCCCCAAATCTCCACCTTGATTCTGGACCTGAAAGCAGAGCTCTGCTCTTGGCAGTCAGTAGGGTAAGGTGCATGCACAGCAACAGCCTGATAAGCAGAGATTCTGGAACTAAGCCAGATGGTCCAGCTGAGAAGGCAGGCGCTGCTCTGGGTTCCCTGGAGGTGGTGGCCATGGTCAAAGAGGACAGGAAAGCATGGCTCTTTTGGGGGTGGACCAGGACGTGAGATGGGACATGTTATGAACCTGAGGTAGATGTGACCTTGATCTTGACTCTGTGGGGCAGAAAATCCTACACAAGCAGGTGGCCCAGGGGTTGAGAGATGAGTTGTTTCCCTTGTAGCTATGACTGGAATCCCATTCTCATGCCTCTGAAATCATTTCTACCTTTAGGAGCAAAATTTCTGCCACTGAAGTATGCAGCTAGGTGTTGGCCTTGTCATTAATAGAGGGATTGCAGTACACTAGCACCGCCTTTTTACCTCGCGCTCGTCCTCCTCTTGTCAGCCTGACGCTCAGGCTCTCAGAGTCTGGCTGCTTTGGTGTTAGTGGGAAATGCAACTGTCTGTCACTCAGGAAACTGAGACTCCGTGTAAGAAGCACCGTCTGTATGCAGCAGACTTCGACCCTGGGATCTTATTCAAGAGGGTGTCAGAGCAGCCACAGGGTTTTTTACCTGAGTACAGACAGTGAGGCCTGGAGAACCCTCCAGTCAAGGAGACCCTGGCAGAGTCAGGGACTTTGGCCTTCTGGTGACACCACTGTCCCTACCTAACAGAATGAGTCCAATGCCCCAGAGCTCTGGCTTTTCTGTGCTGCTTGGCAGCCTGGTTGGGAGTGAGAAGGAAACAGACGTGTGTGTGTGTGTGTGTGTGTGTGTATGTGTGAGATAATGGGGAAGGATGGGGTGTGCAGAGGGGTGTTCGATTTTTCTAGAGGTACATCCTGCCCAACAAACCCCCAAACCAAGGAGCCACACAGAGTTAGCTGGATTGAAGTGGGTTCAAGTCATTTATTTTTAGACTGTACCAGCATGTTTGGTTCTGGGGTCCAATCCCCAAATTCCAGAAAAATAAACTAATGAGAACCACATGCACTAAGAGAAGGCCATTCCGACGTGTCCGTGATCATGCGGTGAGTGGGCTTAGAGTATAGAACGGGGGCCCCCGGTGTGGAGTAGGGCCTTCCCTCCTCAGACAGCTGACAGCAGCTGGCTTTGAGCCCTCATCGGGGCTGGGGAGAGGGCCGAGGCCTGGTCATTTGGACCCTGTCCCCACATAGACCTGGGCCCCTTATTGCTACATTTGCTACTTTGCTACTTTATGGCCCCTGGGTCTAGCCCAGGGGATGCCTTATCACTGGGTGGTACTAATGAGTAGGTTGCTGGCATCTGCTGTTGCTATGGTTACACGAGCACAGGCCTCTCTTCAGAGGGTCCCATGGTGAGTTATTAGTGATTCATTTGGCCACTATTCAACTTATCCCATGGTCTTTGCTACATATTCAACTTGGGCAGCTCCTTTTCGAGGCTGGTGGTGCATTATCTCCCCCCGAGCCCAGAGCTTCCCAGCTCCTGGACCTTGCAGCAACACCTCCCTCCAATACATTTTGCAGGGTCCAAAGGAAGAGAGCCTTCAATCCTTTCCCTCTTCTGGGAAGGCTTTCCTGGTGGCGGTTTTTGAAGCTCATGTATTTGGAGCAGAGCAGGAGGGATGCATTTTAGGAAAAACATCACCTTCCATAATCACCAAGGGGGCCAGCAGGGTGGCAGGCTCCCGGTTCCGCATCCTGTTGGTGAGGTAGTTAGAACATCCCAGGAATCCTGCCAGGGAAGAAGCCCCTGGAGCATGTCCCCATATGTTCAGCTAGTCCAAGCTACAACTCAGAGTCGCAAGAGGTCCCTCCCATGGTGCAGGCCCGGTACCTGACCACTCAGCGGCGGTGAGCCTGGAGCGCAGGCCCGGCTGACTGCACTGGCAGTTGGGCCTTGCTTTGTTCCTGGGGTATAGCAACACCTTCCCAGGAGAACAAAGCTGACACATCACTTTCTGGAAGGGCGGAGGCTCCTCCCAAGAGAGTTCCTGCTGCTTAGGTCAGGCCATCTGGTTGTGGCTGGACATCTATATGTGCCAACCTACAAGCTTTCTTCTTCCCATGTAGGGAAAGGTTATTTTAGCCAGATGCCAGTGCCTGGTGCCTTGTGTATCTAACCTGATGGGTGGTTGGTGACTTGCTGCAGCTGCCCTGATGCTGTGGCTGTGGGGCTGCTAAGATGTGGCTGGAGAGCGCTTTTCCTCTTAGGGAGGAGTCCTAGGCCCAGAGGCCACACCCGTTCAGGGAGGCTAAGGCAGCTTCTAGCGGGCAGGACAGGGTAGGGGAATCTGCTTTGCTACAGAATTGCCTGCAAACATCTAATCTAGTCTGAATTTTTGGCTGTGTAGACTAGGCCAATGGGGAACGGGCCAAGAACAGATTTTCCAAATGTACTTACATGACCAAGGTCTGTGTGGTAGATGGACTTTGGATAGGCAGCCTCGTTCCACTCCTTTCTTGCAAGCCTCTGGCTTGATCTACTGGGGTACATGGGTGCCTTAGCTGCGGGGTGGTGTGAGAGGGTTATTGCTCTGGGTTTGAGTCCATCTGAAGTCTCCTTAGCTCCGTTGTGCTCCGTACTGACCCTCCCCTCTGGATGTCCCCAGAAGTGCTTGTAAGCCTGCAGCCAGCTCTATCTCAGGGCCAGAGACCACCTGGCTCTGGGCAGATCCTCTGGGGATCTCCAGGGAGACACCAGTCAGAAGAAGCGGGCACAGAAGGAATGGCCAAGAAGCCAACCCTGCCCTGTCTGCAGCCTAGCTTAGAATGCCCCTGCACCATGGGAAGAAGCAGGGGGCAGCCAGGCCCCTTGCCCTGGATAACTGAGGGCACTGAGGTGCCTGCTGTTTGGGAACACCGTTTGCCCTATGCCTGGGGGTCAGCACAGCCTGGGGATCCTTGGGCAAGGCTGCAAATGAACTTAGACTACAATTTTGTTCTGAAACAGGAGGTTTATACAAAGAGAAAAGGGATGAAAGGGGCCTGTCAAAAGACCCCATAATGGGGCTTCATGTCATTCATGTACTCATCAAGTGGTTACTGCCTCCAAAGTACCAGCCTCTGTGCTGAGCATGTGCAGGTGTCCAGCAAGAATTGCTGCGTCTGGCGACACTGAGGACTCAACATCTGTCATCTCTCCAGTTTCCACTGTACCTCCGAGAGAGGGAAACTGGGGCATGGCAGTCAAGAACTCACAAGGATACAACATAAGACTCCTAATGCCTGTGGCGGCACTGCTGTGAGGGACAGAAGGCTGGTGCCCTGGGGACAGGGCTGTGTGGAAGCAGACATAGACAGGACTCGGAGGTGGTGGGGTGGAAGGATGGGTCATCGGGGAGCACCCAGGAGGCCGGGTCTGCAGATAAGCAAGCATCTGAGCCTTTGGTCACCAGCTGGTGAATTTGGCTACATGAGAAAAGAAATACCAGCGATCGCTTTATTGCTTCTATGTTTTTTGTTTATATGCTCCCACGAGAGATTTTTTTACCTATGGCCAAAAATAGATCAAAGGAGGATAGTCATAGCAAGTGCGGGAGTGAATGTCTGGATTCAAAAACAGGTTACTTAATACAGCTCTGTCTGTGGGCTCATGGGTGTCACAATAACAATGACAATGATGATAGTATTAGCTACCGTTTGCTAAGCACCTACTACGTATCAGGCACCTGACTCGGTGCTTTACATACATTACCTCACAGCCAGGTTGGCAAATGGTCATTTTGACACACACACAGAGGGAATACAGGTGGATCTTTTGCAGATTTTTGCATTTCCCCTAGGCGACCGGTTTAGAGGGGTGCTTTGGCTGGGCCTTCAGATAAAGACTGGGAGGAGAACCCTGTGGCCTGGCCTGGTCCCTTCGCAGCATACTCTGCTCCAGCTTCACACACACAGGACACCTGACACAGCAAGGGTCTCACCATGCCTGTCAGGATGCTACCACGTGGGGGCTGCCAGCCCTGCAGTCCAGCCACCTCCTGGGCTGGGGACCCTCCCAGCTCCCACCTGGGGCTGCCAGAGGGGAGAATCCCAATGGCCCCTGAGTTCATGGCCATGTTTTATTTTGAGTAAAACATGAGGGAATAAATCAAGGAGCAAGGGGGCAAACCAGAATAAATTATGAAATAATTTTCTAAAAGATGGTCAGCAGAACTCCCGCAGCTGTGAAACAAGCTCTGTCATCTACACCAGTGCTTCCTCGAACGCAGGACCCTTGAGACGTGATGGGACCTGAGGGCAGCCACCAGGCTGGCGGGGACCTCTCCGAACGCTGATCTCAAAGAGGGTGGAAAGAACTTGAGGTGGGGCAATCCATGAGGTTGCTTTCTTGCTGAAGACGTGATTTGGACATTTTACGTGAAAGTGGTGCCTGGTGCTGGCGGTGACACCCGGGTGGCCACAGAGATGTGAGGGATGACAGGCGGCAATGGGGATGTAGTGGCTGTAACTATGGGAGGTGCCAGGGAGGTGATGCAAATACTGGATGTGCTCTTGGTCCACTCATTCCTCTTGAATTTGCCAGAAGGTGTGACCCCACAGATAGCAGGGGAGTGAGGATAATAATAGAATCTCAAGTGGTAGTCGTGACAGGAACCCCACGACGTGTTCTCCCCTGATTGAGCTGGGATCAGGGCCTCTTAGCGAGTGGAGTGTTGGAATACAACTGTACAAAGAAGAGAGGGCTGTAAACAGGAGCCTCCGCTGGGCCCAGCCCAGGCTCTGTGGACTCTTTCTTTCTGGTCTCCCCGTTCACCCACCGGGTCTCCCCACCATCGCCCTTCATTGCCCTCACTCTTTCTCCTTCACAGTGACCAAGTCTCCCCGTAAGGAAACTCTGTCTGCGGATGTGGAGCGCCGCCGCCTGCCCGTGGGGTCCGCGGGCCCGGGCCCTGGACCTGCGGTGGGAACGGTCAGGAGGACTGCATCAGGCCCGTGAGGCGCTTGCCCGCCAGCGACTTTCCCTGCAGAGAGACAGCGACAGAGAGGCACGCACAGGCGCGCACACACACACACAGGGACAGAGACAGAGAGCCAGACAGGTGAATTAATTGTTGCATGAGCCATGGAGGCCAAACGACCAACCAACCCAACTGACCACCTTGATACTTAATCTCTAGGTATACGGGAGCCTTAACTTGGGACAGCTGGAGAAACCAGGGCTCCAGGGAAGGTTCAGGGAGTCCTGGAGGGTCCCCTTATGAGGGTGTGTTGCTGGTACCCTTTTTGGGGTGTGGGAATTTTACTTACCAAAACCTTTAGGTAGAGCAATTTTTAATGCTAGTGGGCTGCCCTGAAATTGATTTTGTTCACGTGGGGGAGGAAAAGGTGGACTGGGGCATACTGAGGTCAGGGACGGGGCCTTGATTCGAATAGAGGCTGGCTAAGGATCTGGCTGATTCGAAGCTAATGAATTAACTAGTCTTAAGAAGGCACAGTCCTGTTTGGAATGCAGGGTAGACACAAAGACCTTGAGTGCTCTTGATGACCAGTTCTGGGACTGTGAAAATGGGGGGCATTTGCTGGGGCTCAGAGCCACTGTAGGTCCCAGGCCAGTGCACTCCTGCTGTCTCCTATGTTCTTGGCTTCCCGTCTGTGGCACCTAGAGGCAGAGTTTGATGACCCCATACCAGGAAAGCCTACAAGCCCTTCAACTATAACCCATGTGGCAGTTCTTCTCAAAAACTAAAATAATGAACTCGATCATGAGGCCTGGTGCATCAGCCATAGAGGTGCCAGGAGAGTCCCATTGTCCATGTGCCCTGGAGAGGTGGCGGAGAAGCCCCTGATCTAGGAGGGGAGTTGTGACTGGGCACCAGGAGGAGGGTGAGGGGGATGAGTGAGGGTCCGTCACTTTGCTTATTGCCCTTACACAGTGTGTGCCCGTTCTCCAGCTCACCCTCTTTAGAAATCCATGTCATTGCACAGGGTTTTAGAGGAGAGTGTGGCTGGACCTAGGCAGATTGATCACTGTGTCTGGGAAAGCACTCCAAACCCATCCTATTATTGACAGCGGGTCAGCGACACCACTGCCATCTGTGAAGGGCAGCACGTGAGAGCTCGTCAGCATGGGCTGCAGTGTTTGGCCGTGAGATTGCAGGGGCCAGCGATTCCTCGTGTTCATTTCCAAGTGTGGTGTGAGGGCTCATCTTGTTTACTGGGCTTGGCTGCGTATAAGCTAGATGTAATTAAAAAAATTGATCAGGTTTGTGAAGCCTGGTAGGGTCCTCAATAAACCTGCTGATTGATGAATTGATGGATAACGGGTTTATCTAATAAACGAACAACACAGGCTGTGGATTTGCTGGATACAGGACAATGTGGCATCTGGCTTAGCTCTCCATGAAGGGGCATGGCCAGCCTGACTTTGAGAATTCTGGTGCTATAGATGGGAGTTTGTCTAGAAATGAAATTGCCCTCAGGAGCTGTCAGAAAGTCTGCTTTTCCCTACCTCTCCTTGACCTTTATTCTCCCCATTTTTTTCACTCCCCATTTTCATTAGTGAGACAAAACTTTTCATTTTTTTCTCCCCATCTTAAAACACACACACACACACACACACACACACACACACACACACACACACACACACACGTACGTCTACAAAAATTTCCCCATCAGCAACCTTATCTGAATCTTCAAATACACTAAAGTTAGCCTGCAGCAGGATACATTTATACTTGGCTAAGGAGTTTTAATCAGATTTTGTAAAAATCCGAGAGCGCTATGGTGTCAGACTTCGAAAAATCAGTAAGACAGAATGGCTACTCCTTTGTCCAGACCAGGTTAGGTATAACAATAGCTCTTAGAAGGCAGAGGGTGACCTTCAAGGGCTCCCCCAGCCCTGGGTTCTGTGGCACACACCCAGCTGTGACTCTCGAGTGCCCTTTCTTACATAGAGTGTGAGGCATGTGTCACTTGGGAGTGTGTCTTCCCAGTGCAGGCCCGAAGGCAGGAAGGATGGGGGCATGGGGCATCTCTCTGGGGAAACACGGGGCTACTGAGTCTAGGGGACTCCTTGTGTGAGCTCTTACAAACCTCCCCTACCCCCTGTTACCCATGTCCATCCCTATCCTATGAAAGGCACAAAGGAAGTTTGTTTTCCTCTTAGGTGCCGCTTATTGCTGTGATAACCACCACACACCAATATCGGCTCCTCCTCCTCCTCCCATCCCTCCTCCACCAGGGCCACAAATCACACATTGTGTACCCAAATATATATGTTCTGAGTTTGCTATCCACAGCGTTTGGGGCTCTCATTTAGCTGGTAAATGGGGGAAAAAAATCACTCAAGCTTCTGAATAAGAGTCTGTTGCCAATGTGTACGTTCAAAGACCAGAGACAAAGGAGGTGAGGTTTACCAGTTGCCCAAACCTACACTGCAGCTTCATTCTTATTAGCAAGGTTATTTTGGCTGGAGAGGGGACTGTGGGTTGAGGGAGGTTGGAGATTCTATTTCTGGAGGATTATGTGTCTGTTTGTTTTAGGTGAATTTGGCCCTGAGGCTTCCTTACCCTCAACCCTTCCCGGTTCTACAGAATGTGTTGGGCTGGGCTTGGAGGCGCTAATTAATCTCTTCCTGCCTAAATCCTGGAGCGCAGCCTCACAGCTCTGACTCCAAGGACCTGTGGCCAGGCTGTCACTGCCCGCTCCTTCGCTTCCCCCAACTGCTTTTATTTCCCAGGATTTCAGGGTAGGATGGTGCAGCTGACCAGCTTAGGGGCCACCCTTGGGATTGTTCCCAACCTCTTAGCAACCCAGGCGGTGCTGCTTGGCATTTTTGTCTCCCTCTCCCCACTCCTGCTTTCATGCATTTACCAAATGCCAGCTCTGCTGCTAAAGATGGAGGTCATGAGGGTTCAGGTCGGCTGGAGAAGCAGCTCAGCCCAGCTGCAATCTACCTGCTACCCAGCGACCTCCCGGGTGAGTGAGGGCAGGCTCAGGCTGGAAGGCGGTTAATCATGCAGGATGCAGGCATGGCTAGATGCCTGGCCCGGGGCTTTGGGGAAGAAATACTGCAATCACACTTGCTCTGCAGCTGCTTCCCTTCTGAAGAGCTGAGGCTCCTGTAGTTTTCAGTGATCAAAGTGAAATCTGATAGTAGAGGCTACCTGTGTTCAGAGATGAGCTTCCCCAAAGTGCATGCCCCTCTAGGCTTGCAGGACGCTCCTGAGGAACCCGCTCTGCCCAGAGAGAGGGGAGCTCCTGCCTGTGCCCTCCAGGGCACTACGCCCCGCTCTTTACGCTCATCCCTGCCTCCAGTTTGGATGATCCTGAAGGAACCACTTCGGAAGGGGAATGGTAATTCTGCCTGCCTGTGTCTGGCATTTGCATAGTTACAGAGGAAGCAGTTTTTTTTCAGGGTGTGAATGTGTAATGTTCCTCAGTGCTGGTCAGTTGGGAATGGATCATGGTGCCAGGAAACTGCAGCCAGCTCAGCCCGAGGCCTTGGCGTAGCTGAGCGAAGCAGCTGAGGATGGTTGAAAATGCTATTAGCAGGCAGCCTTTGTCCAAGTGAAAAAATATACAGTGATTAAGAACTGAGCTGCAGAAGGTACATTCCAGAGACATCAAAGCTTTGCATACCGACAAAGTGCTTTTCACCTTTGAGACATTTGGCAAAGTGTAATCCAATAGATTTTGGGATCCTTCAATTTCATGGACCATGGGCTCAGTGCTGGGTTCACTAACACCCACGCATTCAATTCCCACCCTCCACTCTGATTAATCATTTCAGCTCTGTGGCCATCTTGATGGCTAGGAGCCTGGAAGAAGGTGGTCATGAAATCCTTTGTTTCTGAAAGGAAACACACAAAAGGAATGGCCCCCTTTTGTGCAGTGAGAAAAATCAACATGCTGCTTGACATGCTGTGGCTCTGTGCATTGCACTTCCACATATTAATCAACAAAGCATGCACTATCTGGGTTACCAAGAGCTTTTGCCACTTACTTACCTGGGAGACTGATGCTAAACTCTTTCTTTGGCTGGGAGGAGGGCTGTGGCTCAGAGAGTAGCCCTGGGGTCAGATTGGAGCATACTGGGGGACAGCAGAGCCAAGCACTAATGGCTCAGGGAGGACCTTTTTCAATGCTAAGAGAGTAAAGACATCTGAGCTTCTAATGAGATTCTTTTGCTCATCTGCTCAGATGAACTAAGACCAAAGTTACAGATCTCAAGTCTGCCAAATCAAAATCCAGGCTATTATGGGGGAAAGAAATCAACCACAGTTGCCCCTGGGGGAGAAGGATGAAATTGATTGGAAAGGGACATGAAGGAGCCTTCTAGAGTGATGGGATATACGTTACACGGGTGCATACACTTGTCAAATTCATTGAGCCATATACTTCAGATCTGTTCATTTTACCATATATAATTATATCTCAAAAGAAAAAAAAATCAGGAAAAAAAAAAAGTCCCAGCTATGACATCTACTCCTTACTCTTCTTCAGTTGCTGGGCCCATCCCTGGGTTTGGAGAAATTCAATGCTTCCCCTCTCCAGTACAAGAGGAACTTGGATTCCTCTGTTAGGGGAATTCGAACTTGCAACAGAACTAAAGTGGAGCACTATTTCTAGCCTCCACTGATGCAAACGGATCTCTTTGGTGTGACATTCAGGCATTTTTCATCCCTGCTCATGAAAAATGGTGTTTGGTTGAATACAGCTCACCAAGCAACCTTAGCAGGCAAGAAGTGGAGGCCCCAGAGATGAGTCATGCTCTCAAGGAGCCTGAAGGTCACCTTTGAATAGACGGTGCTCAAGTTCATAAAGGATGTGTATGTGTGGAATTAGAGGCCTGGGGTGGGGTTGGGGGAGACTCGCTGAGGACAAGGGTCAGGAACCCAAGAGACAGGTGGAAAGGTAAGGGATCCTGTCTTGGGTTCAGCAGGATGGGAGAAGCCAAAGGCCTGCCTGACTTCATCGGGTGACTCGTGGAGGGTTGTTGCCCTGGTGCTCCTTCTTCACTGAGCAAAGCAAAAGAAATGATTTTAAAAGGGAATGCAAATAATTCTGTGGCATCTTCTTCCTCAATGATGTCTAAAACTGGGGAGAGAGAGTGCTGTCTGGGATGTCTGAGAAACGCTTGCAGGGGATGGTGGGAAAATCTACACTTAACATAGAATAACTTCAAAACACTTTTAAAATTCTCTGTTTCTTATCACCCTCTATTCAACTCTGTGGAACAAGATGGGGCCGATGAAATGGAAAAACCAGGCTATGGAACCCGTTATGGTTCCTCCACAACAGAGGTAGGTCAGAGCAGCATGGGAAGGAAGAGAGGCCATTCCTCTCTTTCTCACCCTTCTGCAGTGAGGAGGGGCAGGAGCCTGTGGCTGATCCATTCCTGGGGTCTGTGTTACTTGTAGGGCCTTGGCAAGCTTCCTGATCTCTCTCAGGGGCTAAAGAGCATTTTACATGGTTTTAAAATATTCTTTTTATTTGACCCTTTTTAAATAGGAAGCTATATCACAAACATAAAACAATACCCCAATTTTTTTTAAAAAGTCAAGGGATAGATGAAAAGTGAATTAATCAAAAAAGAGAGGTTCACTGGTTGAAGAATTAATAAATGATACATTCATGAATACTTAAAACTGAACCTGTTTAAAAAATAAGAAAATTTGATCAAAATAAACATAATGGATTTTTTTCTTGCAACAGCCCCCTATCTTATGTACAGTGGTATAAACACTCAGGCTCTGCCTGGTAAATAGTGGGGATGGGGATGTACCCAGCAGTCATGTCATCTGAAATAAATTCCCACAGAATGTCACCAGAACCCCTAGTAGGCTCAGACACTTTACTCTATCCCGTATTGGTGATATGGTTTGGCTCTGGGTCTGCACCCAAATCTCACCTTGAATTGTAATCCCTATAATCCCCATATGTTAAGGGCAGAAACCGGTGGGAGGTGATTGGATCCTGTGGGTGGTTTCCCCCATGCTGTTCTTGTGACAGGGAGTGAGTTTTCATGAGATCCGATGGTTTTATAAGTGTTCATACACACTCGCTCTCTCTTGCCTGCTGCCACGTAAGACTTGTCTGCTTCCCTTTCCACCGTGATTGTAAGTTTCCTGAGGCTTCCCCAACCATGTGGAACTGTGAGTCAATTGAACTTCTTTTCATTAGAAATTACCCAGTCTCAGGTATTTCTTTATAGTAATGTGAAAATGGACTAATATAATTGGCAACTACCAGTGCTTTAGAAAATTTTAAAGTTTTTGAATTTACAAAAGGAGAGTTGCCAGTTCTCCTATCTGGATTAAATGTAAAAGGACCCACCCGTCCCCTGATCTCCCACGGGCCTGTCTGATGGAATGGCATGGGTAGCTCATGTACCCTCCCTCCTCAAGTGCCTTGCTCTTCAAATCACCCAGGCTTGACAGTGGCATGGTGGGAATGGTCCCCCACTAGAAACACAGGTAGCTGTGAGGACAGTTACTAACAGCCACCTGCTGATGGACCATTGAGCAACTATTGTGTGTCAAGCATGCGAGGCATTTTACAAACACCTGCACGTATGTCCACAACATGCTTGCAAGTTAGGCATTTCTATAAACTCCACTAAATAAATGAGGAAACAGACTCAAACAGAGCTTGAGTAACTTGCGTGGGAGTGCACGGCTAGTCAGTGGCAAAGCTGAGTTGGTGGGCCTTCACGACCCCTGCCCCTCTTACTTTGCACGTGGCTGTCACTCTCAAGGAAGGAGGTAGATGGAAACACCCGGGGATGAAGGAGTCCCCTGTGCCCGTCTGCACTGGGCAACCTTTCTGGGCAATGCAGGGTGATTTTCTTAACTTCCCTGAGAAAAGAACTTAAGCTCTTGAGCATGCTTGAACCCATCTTAGGCAGGTTCTACCCTGCCAAGGGGCTTCCCCTCATCCCATTTGGGAATCCTGAGAGAAAAGAGGTGCCATCTGCTGGCTGACAAACCTGGCAAAAGGGGCTTTTGGTTACTGCACTGAACCAGGGCGCAGGTCACCATGGCTTGGTGCATGTAGATTTCAGGCGGTGGCTGCTGGACAGGCCAGGTGAAGCCACCATTCTGTTTGTGGCCCTGTGTTACTGATGCTGATGCCTCTAGGAACACACATGGCAAATGCCCAGGGAGGACAGAAGCAGGTGTGATGTTTCCCTTTCTAAGTTGGGACAGGCAGGTGGCCTTACTCCAGTGAGAACCAACCCCACTTCAAATCATTCTAGGCCATTCTAATTCGGGGTGCCCAGCCAGGTGGGGGAAGCCCTCCCTGCTGGTGGTCCTGGCACCTCTGACCCTGGCCCCACCATGCTCATCACTTACTTCTGCCTGTCAGTTTTGCTGAGTGATGGGGGACCTTTCTCCATGGTCCCCCAGCTGTGCAGGGACAAATCCGGAGCTGGGCAGGGATGGTGGGAGAGACAAGGACTCAGCAGCTGAGCCCTACATGAGTGGCAGAATGCCAGGCCCGGACTCCCCAGTCTTGCATCCAAGTTGTGCATTTCCATTTTTCCTGCTCGTCTGTATCCCTGTGTGGTGGAAATGCCCCCTTTTCACACCAGCTCTCTCTTCTCTCCCTCCTGTCATCTGACTGAGCAACCTGCTGCTCTTTCTACTCTCAGCTTGCAGGAAATTCTTGGTGGCTTCAGGAGTGGAATGAGGGGGGCATTCTGCCTATAAGGCCTCTCGGTGGCATGCCTTCCTGTGACCCACTTAATGCCCGCCTGTTCCTCTTCTCCTCCTCCTTCCCAAATGGACTCTGGCATCTAAGCTCTGCTTCACTCCAAATTAGGCAAAGACCAAAAGGCTCTAGGAAACAGGGACATGGCTGTGTTGCTATTGGCAACAAGTTGATGCTACTTTTTTCCAACTAGGAAATTCAAATAACTCTTGACTATGACTGTGGGAGACAGTGAAGCTCTAGCTTAGCTACTTGATATTGTGGACAAAGTGGCAAGAGAAAGTTATTTGCTTGGCAGTATGTGATTCTCCTGAGGATCTATGAGGACTCTGACTCTATCTTCCTAAGGACACTTATCATCTCTCGCAAATGTGTTCACCCAAAACATGTACATGTGTTGGGGTCCTTGGTTTAGCCAGCTGAAAAGGCAGAGCCTAGAATTGCTGACCTCTTATCCCCCCACAAAAGCATAACACTTTGTTGAATGTCCATGTCCATTTGGATGCATATGCAAAGAGGGCCGACTCATTTCTCTTTCTTCTCCACTATCAGGAATGCAATTCAGCAGGCACTTATCAGACATGCATTCCTAACCCGAAAAAGTACAGCAGGGAACAGACTAAGCAGCGTTTCCAGGAGATACCTGGACAGAAACTTAGGTCATTGGAATTCTTAGCTACAGAGAACCTTATTTCCCCACAGGCTCTTTTCATGTGTTGCTGAGATGCTTTTGGTCCCCATGGGACAGGGGATGGGCAGTTTCCCAGCTTTCTTCTCCCCTGATGGGGTAGTGTGTAGAAATGTGAGATTGCTATATTTCCTGCAGGCTTTGGCCCCAGGCCCATAGAGGAAGAGTTATGGAAGCTTTCACCAGGAAATGAAACCTAAGGATGCTGCTATTTGATTTAGAAGCATCTTCAAAGGTAGTGGGTATTCCCTGTTCTGCTAGGGAATGGGACCAGGAGAAGAGAGTTACTGGGTCAATACCTAAGGATGTTATCTACACATGGCCTCTGGGACAAGGGACTCATCTCATCATCATTTCTGGACCCCTCAGCTCCTTGTTTCTTCGGAGAGACAAACTATGGGTACAAAAAATGGGCAGAAAAAACAGAGACACCAAGAAATGGGTGCTGCCAACTGTCCCTGGAACCGGGGCATGAGAACAGGAATGGCGGGCAGAGATGAGGTCATGGACAAACAGATCATCTCTTTTGGATTTTGGACCACCTTCTGTGCAGAAGGATCCCACAGGTTAGAGAGCGTGCGAACGCCGGGATCACTCACCCACTGCTGGAAGGAAGCCACCTCGGGGGTGAAATGCAGCGGCCATTCTGACTCTGCGCCAGCAGCACTAGGCAATTGTGTTTTTAGGAAGGGAAGTGAAGAATAACTTATCCAGCTGAAACTGTGAAGACCTGTGGCTTTAGAGGAGCCCCTGCCCAGACACACACACAGCTGCAGAGGGCATGCAATCCATGCGACAGATACACTTGCAGGTTTGCAGCTTATGGTTATATGCATACCATACACTGAACATGGAGGCGAACATCAGGCAGGCAGCACATGCACCTGTGTCTACACCTGTGCACATGTGCATACACCTGTGCATGCGTTCATGTGCATGTTTAGACCACAGGCACTTACAGAAGCATCTCATGCAAGGTGCATAGGCAATCGCTTGTTTGGCTGTGGAGTTTTATATCAGCTCCTAAGATGCCACTCTGACAAATACTGCAAACTTAAAGCATTCACCTTAAAATACATGTATAAAAACAGAGTTCTCCCCCATGAAAAAACCATTCATTGACCTCAGTGGAAATAACTTCTCCACTTCTGTTTCTGTTGGTACTATAGGCAGTAGGAGTGCCCACCCCAGGGGTCCGGTTTATCAAGGAATTTCAAAGCATCCCCTGCCACGTGCTTCTGACTCCTCCACTACCTAGCTTTGGAATAAGTGATTAAAAATAGAAACCTCTGTTTCTCAGACTGGCAGAGCAACTGGACTTGTTGAGGTTGCATTGCTCAGGGTGGCTCCAGGCAAGGAGACAGCTGAGAGGTGAGTGTTTCTGTCATGTGGAGGGCTACATTTGGAGGAGTGGATTTCATCTTCTTATCATGGGTAGACCCATTCCTCATCTGTGTCTGGTAGCGGGAGGCATCTTTGGGTCCTGCACCTCAGTAGGGGGCCAAATGCCAGATCCCCACAACACGTGCACCATTTGCCTGGTGGCCCTCCCCACTTCCCAGCACCTCACAGGCTGACAAGACCCCAGCTCCCACAGCTTCCCAGGAAGTGCTTAGGGGCCCCAGGAAATCAACCACAGAACAGAAGCCGGCCTTCTGGGCACCACAGTCCCTTCATTTCCAGGAAATGCAGAAAAACTAACTCTCTGAGTTGACTTTAAAAATAAGCCAACAATAATAGCTGCCATTTATTGAGTAGTTACCATGAGCTGATCTCTGTAATAAATGCACTTTGTACAGACTGTCATATAGGAGATACCCATGTGCCCACCCTCAACCACAAAATACATACAATGATGTCTATCTTGCAGAATATTGTTGGAAATTAAATAATAGGTGCAGAGCTAAATATGAGCTGCAAATAATATCATAATGATGAAACTAATTCTAAGAACTATACCTGTTAAGCACACGCACTGCACACAGTGTGCTAAGGACGTTATGCATTTTACTCTTAATTATTTACTCTTATCTCCATTTTATGGATGAGGAAACTGAGGCTTAGAGAAGCTGTGCAATTCAAATAGCTAAGTGATGGGGCTGAAGTAGAACCAAAGTCCACCCCAGGCAAAGCCAGCATGACACAGTACAACACTGTGAGTGTGAGCTCCTAATAAATGGCAGGTCTTGCTATCACATCCTCACTGAATGCCAACATCTACCCTGTGCAGTGGGCTTTGTTGTACCCATCGGACACGCAAGTGACTTGCGTCGTATAATATCGTATAATGTATAATGACAGGGTCGTATACTGTCAGGTGGAGAAAAAGGGATTCAGCTGGAGTTGCCTGTCTCGAACTTAGCTTACTTCTCTGCATTTTAGTGGGTACTAAAGGGACATTGTTCTCAAGGGGTCACACAAACAGGTCACCTTCAGTAGTGGATGGGAATGCAGTTGGGGGAAATGTCCCTGCCAGGTTTTTGACATGTAACTCCAGGTGGTTGGTGCTGCTCAGTCACAATCCAGCTCCTTGCTCTTTTGAGACACAGGTAGTGAGGTAACTGGCTACCTGCAGGGTAAAAGGCAGTCTGGTTGGTGCGGGCCTGTCAGCCACAAGCAGCCAATCAGGGGCCTCTCAGAAACACAGTCCTGCTGGAGCAAGATGCACTTCACTGTGTGGTCATCTGTGCAGTCCCCAGGGAATATAGAAATGAGGGGAACCTGGATGAACCTGCTGAAGGGTGGGTCACGGGGCTCACACACAACCCACACTCCTTGATGGTCCTTCTCATGAAGTCCTACAGCTCTGATAACTATTCAAGAAAGCTACAAGCTGGGCACGGTGGCTCACACCTGTAACTCCAGCACTTTGGAAGGCCGAGGTGGGCAGATCACTTGAGGCCAGGAGTTCAAGACCAGCCTGGCCAACATGGTGAAACTCCGTCTCTACTAAGAGTACAAAAATTAGCTGAATGTGATGGTGCAGACCTGCAATTCCAGCTACTCAGGAGGCCAAGGCAGGAGAATCGCTTAAACCTGGGAGGTGGAGGTTGCAGTGAGCTGAGATCGCGCCACTGCACTCAGCCTGGGCAACAAAGTGAGGCTCTGTCTCAAAAACAAACAAACAAAAAAACCCCACCAAAAACCAAACTAAATCAAAACAACAACAACAAAAAGAAAGCAAGCGGGCCATGATTAAAGGCTAGCCAAGAATGAGATGTGAAGCTGAATCATTACCAAGGAAATCTCCATCAGGTGTAAGATCACCGGATCGTGATGACTCACAAAGGCTAGTGATTGTCTCCGTTAATTATTTAGCATTATGGATGCCTCAGAACCTTTCAGTATTAACCAGGACAGAGCATGTATCAGAATTCCCCCACTACTTTTGCTGCAGATTACAAGGTTGGGTTGAGTGTTGTCTTGGATGCTCCATCTCCACTTCCCAGTGTAATGTGCTATGATGTTAAGGCCAGGCTTTCGGTACTTGCTTGACAGTCTGCCTTTTCCTATTAGGCATGGGGGCTCAGATGCACTTGGTGCTTGGTGCAAACGAAAAAGGCCAGGGGCATGGTGTGGAATGGTTCTCCAGCCCTGTCACTAAGTACAGGTCTGCTCTGCCTCCCTGCCCTCCTTCTCCACCTCTTATACCCAGGCACCAACTGTGCCTGATAGAGTTTTAATGGAGTATCTGAGAGAACATAGTAGCAATCAACCCTGACTGGGCTTTCTTTAGCTGTAAAATGTGTCTTATTAAAACTTTGCTGACTTTACCAGGATCGCCATGTTTAATGAGAGGCCTCAAAGAATTTGAAAGCAAAAGATGAACAGAGGAAAAAAGTCACAAGCTGTAATCACCATAATTACACAATCCCACGATGAGTTGAAAGCAGCCCTGGTGAAGCCCAAGAGAAGAGGGAGAGTCACTGGCAATCGGGGTGGTTCTTAGGACAGCTGGAAAGAATGTGACATGGGAACCCTTCCCTTTCCCTGAGCTGCCTGAGGACAAGTCCCCTTGGCAGCGCCCCAGAGGAGGGAAGCCAGGGTGGGGGCACAGTTTCTCCTCAGTCTGAGACCTCTGGGGGTATGCCCTGCTCTTGGCCAGGCTGAGGTGGTTTTTTGTTTGGTTTTGTTTGTTTGTTTTTTTGTGGGGGGGATGGAGTTTTGCTCTGTCGCCCAGGCTGGAGTGAGGTGGTGCAAGCTTGACTTACTGCAACCTCTACCTCCCTGGTTCTAGTGATTCTCCTGCCTCAGCCTCCTGAGTAGCTGGGATTACAGGCATGCACCACCATACCCGGCTCGTTTTTGTATTTTTAGTAGAGACGGGGTTTCACCATGCTGGCCAGGCTGGTCTTGAACTCCTGACCTCAGGTGATCTGCCTGTCTCAGCCTCCCAAAGTGCTGGGATTACAGATGTGAGCCACCATGCCGGGCCGGCTGAGGTGTTTTTGATGTCAGCTCATTTTCCTGGAATCTGGAACTGGCATTGAGTAAAAGGCAAGTGACTTTATGATCTTTTTTGCTTTCAACAAAACACCCTTTCCGGATGGGAACTATGACAGGACGAGCTTTCTTCAACCTCAGGCCAGGATGTCCCACGCACATGGCCACCCTGGCTGTGCTGGGGCTCACTGCACGACGGCTGCCAGTGCCCTGTGCCAGCAAGTGCCTATGTCCTCCACTTGCTGACCTCCTTTCAGACATTCGGGGGAGAGAGCCCTGTTGGCCAGAGCTCAGCTGCTGTGGCAGCAAATGACAAAAAAACAAACAAACAAAAAAAGGCAAGGATGACATGTGAAGGGCAGTAATTCACCTTGCTGACAGTTTCCCTTGCTTTGAGTGTGTCATCCTGTGGCTTTTTCTCCCTCAAGGTAGAATCTAGTCTGAGTCTTTCCAATCCCTCTCCTCCAATCTCAGCAAACTCCCTCCCTATAATTCATTCTCCTTTTCCACGACTTATTTATAAACCACAGAATGAAATGCAGTCAGATCCATTTAACAAGTATTTGGGGTAGCATAGAATTCTGGTTGCAAAAGATCATGGGATCTGGTGTAGAAACCTACTCTGCACTGCCCTTGGCCATTCAGCTTCTAAATGCCTAGGCAGGGAGCTCGTGGCCCTTGGAGGGCACATAGTCCATTGTTGGAGTATTTTGTTATTGTTAGAATGTTTTTAATAGCTTCTTTCTATCTTCTAGCCATTTGTTCTAGCCTTGCTCTCTGGAGCAATCCAGAAGTGTCCACTCTTGAAGACAAATGCAAAGAGAGCTCAGGTGGCCATCAAGTGTGCTGGAAGGCTAGACATTTTTACTCCAGCCTCTTCTGACATGGCTTCCATGGTCACCTTCTCTCTCTAGGTTCTTCTCTCTGAATTGTCTCGAGATGTTCAAGTTGCAGATAACATGGGGGCTTAGAACCAAGACTTCATATTGCTTAGAGCAACAAAAAGCAATGGAACACTTTTCCTTTCTCTGACCATCCCACTTTTGTTACAGAGCCTAAAGCTGCCTTTGGAAAGCAGCTGCCTTCTGCACTTGCTTACACTAGGCTTGGAGTCAATTACAACCCAAGAACTTTTTTTTTTTTTTTCCCACTTGATTTTTAGGAAAGGCTACAAATGCCATCCTATAGTTGGGAAACCGAATTAAAGAAAAAAAAACAAACACAAATATGATCTGGTAAAATGCTGCTTTTGACCCATCATCCTGCAGGAAATGCTTTCCAAATAGAATTCCATTATCTACCAGATGAGCCACACTTTGCAGGTCTGGATCTTTGAATGTGGTTGGAATGTTTGTCTCTTCATCCAAGTCATCAAAAAGGATATTGGATGGGTCATGGCTGAACCCTTGTGGCCCCCTCAGAGACTGCCTTTCCAGAGGACGTAGACAGATTAATACACCCTCTCACCTGCCATAAAGGTGCCGAATATACTCACTTCACCTACATAGGGGCAAACAGGGCAGTGGAGGTGAGCAGGGGGAGGGAGGAAGGAATGGACTTTGCTTTCAACCTTATTGTGCTGCTAACAGGCCACATATGAGTATTTTCTGGAGCGGGGAATGTATTTTTTAAGGTAACCCTTCTACGGTAAGCCAGACTGCCATGGGGGGGGCGGTGTGGAGAGAATCTGCCAAATATTACACCAACGAGGCCCATTCCCATTTGTGGCCATGGTGCTGTTGCTCAGGCTGAGAGGATGTGGCCATGATTAGGGGGCATGGAAGAACCGCTGCCCTGTGGGCCCTGCCACTGCCGGGGTGGCTCCATGCTTCCAACCCCGTCTCACCTTCCCACGCACTGGGAAGCCACTAAGCAAACACCCAAGGGTCTTTCTCATCCACCTTTCAGCAAACATGACAAAACTAAACATCCCACTGCTCTCAGTCCTTCTAAGCACCCCTCCCCGCCTGCTACAGTGTCCCATTTAGCCACACTGCAGGAGGACATTTTTTTTTTTTTTTTTTTTGAGACAGAGTCTCGCTCTGTCACCCAGGCTGGAGTGCAGTGGCGCGATCTCGGCTCACTGCAAGCTCTGCCTCTGGGGTTCATGCCAATCTCCTGCCTTAGCCTCCTGAGTAGCTGGGACTACAGGCGCCTGCCACCATGCCAGGCTAATCTTTCGTACTTTTAGTAGAGACGGGGTTTCACCGTATTAGCCAGGATGGTCTCGATCTCCTGACCTCGTGATCTGCCTGCCTCGGCCTCCCAAAGTGCTGGGATCACAGGCGTGAGCCACCGAACCTGGCCGGGAGGGCAACATCTTACAGGTTATTCCTACCTATGGACAGGTATCCTGGCCTCCTTCCAAAATGCCACACTTTCCTAGTAACTCAAACGGGGGACACGCATTCACTATTTTCAAAAGGGGAAGCATCCCCAGTTGCTTCCAGCAGGAGCTCGTTTTGGGGGGACTTCCATGGCGGCAGGTTGGTGGGGGGTTCTTACTTCTCAGCCTGTGAGGTTCTCAGATTTGAAGCTCTCTGACTTCTCTTTGAACTTTCCACTCTGGACCACAGGCAGAGTTGGGTCTCCTCTCCTTCACCTTGACATTGGCAGTGCTGTCCCCTTGTCAGACACCTGCCATTGGATGCTCTCTCTCTGGGCCCTTCTGCTGCACTGCCACTGCTCCCTGGACAGGACTGAGGCAGACTCTGTCCTAGGCAGAGGCGGGCATCCTGTCTTCTGAGTGGTCGGCCTTCCCGCTGTTTATCCTGTGGGGGGCCCTGCACTCCACTCTCTGCCTTCTCACCAGGCAGGTGGGAGCCCACACAGTTCCCACGTGGCTGCACGAGGATGGCACTGGGGTCTGACTGCACAAGTGACAAGCAGCACGCCAAGACCCCACAACCCCATCAGCCGCTTGTAAAGCGAGAACGCCTTTCCTGAGAGGGGGTGGGAGGAAGGCACCGCCATGGAGAACGCCTGCAGGTCAACTCCCAAAATAGATCCCTGCTTGGCATCCACACACTTTGCCCCCAGCCTGCCTTGCTAGAGACTGGCAGAGTACACGATTTGGATCTGAATCAGTGGCTGTAAACACACAGCTGTGTCTTTCTGCCTCAGAGGATTTGATTTTCACTTGACTGCTTGGCACATTGGGGTCTGGGGAAGGCAGGAGAGGGCCTGGGCGGGGGGTGAGGGAGGGCCGGCCAGCGAAAGCCAGGAGCAGCTGCCCCCACCGGGCCCTGATTGCCCCACATATCCATAAGGTGAGTCACCAGTGGGGATTTTCTCCAAGTGGGCACTCCGTGGGGAGGGCATTTTGGCTGCTTTTGGCGGACAGTTTGGACCATCAGCAGGAACAGCTGGGGGTTCCTCCTTCCAAGGGAAATGTCAGGGTCTAGGGCCCAGTGTCTCAAAACTGACAACCAACTTGTGGCCCTTTTTGATAAAAGTCTCAAGACTCCTCCCTGTCATGAGGAGCCACTTTGTCACTGTGTCTTCTCTGCACCCACCAGCCATGCTGAGCCTGTTGTTTTACATTTTATAGTTTATAAAAAATAGACTTTTATATTTTCATTTTCCAGCTACAAAACTATAACAGTAAATACACTTTTCCTAATTTCACACAGAGCCAAGATAAAAAGCGAAGCATAGAGGAGCTGTAACCTGGTCTTAACCACAGACTTCACCACTGATTGTAAACAGGATAACACTGTCCCTCATACTCTTATTTCCCATCTCTAAAAGAGGACAGTGACAAGCTGGCCCAGGGTTCCCTAGGGAACCGGAAAGCCTGGTAGCAGGTGAGCAGCAGCGTGTGCTGAGATTCCCAAGTGCTCACATTTCATCCCTTCCTATATCCACAGGGACCCTGAGACCCCACAGTGCATGCAGTGATGTGGCAACACTGACTCTGGTGTCCACCTTTCTGTCCAGCTGACCCCACCTGACACACACACACAGCTGGGCATCCAGACCAGAAGGGTGGGGACTACAGAATTGGCAAGCCTGAAGGGTGTAGGGCACTCACCTTGTTCTCTGAGTCCTCCCTGACCCTCCAGCGACTCACCATGGATGAGTGAACCCTGAATAACTGAGCAGGGCCTATGGTGTAGGTGTGTGGATCCCAGGGCACTCAGTTCTCCTGCCAGTGCATGTCCAGGCTTTGTAAATACACCCAACTCAACTCTATCCATGGTTTATTTCCCAGCCTCACAGGCTGGCAGGCACTTCTGAATCAGGTAACTAACTGGGCAGGAAGGCAGCTCCTCTCCCATTCTAAGGAATGAGTCACATAACTCAGAAATCTCAGGACAGAGGGAAGCACAGACCCGCAGAACACCCCTAGCTGGAAGGGACCACCGAGATGACCTAGTCCAGGTCACTTCAGAGGAGAAAAACAGGGCTCAGAGAGGGCTAGTGATTTGCTTGAGGTCACACAGCTAGCAAGCTGAGGCTGGAAGCAGGAGCCAGTCTGCAAGGAGGCTGCTGAAGTGTCTCAGAGTCCCAGGACATGCACTTGCTGCTCGAGAGAGGCAGGTTTCTGTGCTTTCCTTCCCAAACACTTCGATGGAAGTCTCCCTCCAGCTCCAGCCAGGGCCAGGGTTTCACTGCAGCTGGATCTCAGCGCTCTGAGATGGGAGAGGCTGGCACTAACGTTTGTGACCCAGTGGTCCCAAAGGAGTCCAAGGACTGTTTGCAATAAAAACTAACCCTTTGGAAGATTTTTAGCCAACTGGTCTTTGCCAGAGGCATGGAAAGATTTCAATTGAGGTCAAAGCCCTCTGGGGACTCTGCTGAGTCTAGGTATTTGGGAACTCATTCCACCAGGGTGCAAGGCTGTTCCCCATGAAACCTGGAGGAGGAGGGGAAAACAGCATCGTCCTCCCAGGGGCAGGAGCTGCTTCTGCCAGTTGGCTGACTGCTCTGGTTGTCTGCCTTCTCCCTCCCCTGCCAAGAGCCTCAGCCCTCCACTTCCGGTCAGCACCTGGGCCTGGAGCTGGGGGTTTCTCTCTGCAGAGCTGCCTGGAGGGGGGTGGTTGAGCTGTTGACTTCTTGGCTCTCATTAGCTCTCCTTGGCTTTTGGCAGGGGAAGGAAGAGGGGGAGGGTAGGAGGGGGTAAGGGAGGCTGAGTGGCAGCTGGCTCCCAGAGCTTCCCGCTCCCCATCTGACTTGCCTGCTGCATTCCTTGGCAGGCAGGACAGGAAAGCCTGTCGCAGAGATGCCACCCATCACGTGCCAAGCCTTCTGCAGCTTCCGGCCCTTCCTGCTGCAATTTCAAGGAGCACCTTGGCAAAGCTAAACTTCGATGCCCTCTTAGGAGGTGGATGAACGCCTGGTCCTCCTCTCCCCTCTCCTCTGTAGCCTCCAGTGCTTGCTCTGGCACCAGCAACCCCATTTTCTATCTTTGGAGCCCAAGGCTGGAGCTGATGAAGCTCTTAAGAGGGCAGGTGAGGTTTCAACTGAGTGCCCAAAGGTACCCAGGGCGGCTGACACCAGCCTCACTCGGGGTTGCCATTTTCTCCTAACTTCAGTGCTATCACCCTCTGTGGCTTTTTCTGTGGAACTAGACATGAGGAGCAAAGGACTTTCTCCAGCTTCTCCTCTCCAGGTTGGAGTTCTCACCAGACGGCTTCAGCCAGTATCTCAAAAAAGGAGCTGCTCCTGTGGCTTAGCTAAGTGCCCCTTTTCCTCTCTCCCCCTCTCCCTCCCACGCATGCTCCTGGTCCTCTGTGTCAGAGCCAGGCCCTCTGTGGTGAGGCCCCCACCCCACTGTGGTAGACTCTGTGGAAGCTGAAGGAACAAGCACACTTACGAGAGAGCAGGGGGCCGAGCGTGGTGACTCATGCCTGTAATCACAGCACTTTGGGAGGCCGAGGCAGGTGGATCACTTGAAGTCAGGAGTTTGAGACCAGCCTGACCAATATGGTGAAACCCCGTCTCTACTAAAAGTACAAAAATTAGCTGGGCGTGGTGGCGCGTGCCTGTAATCCCAGCTACTCAGGAGGCTGAGGCAGGAGAATTGCTTTAACCCAGGAGGTGGAGGTTGCAGTGAGCCAACATTGCGCCACTGCACTCCAACCTGGGAGAGTGAGACTCTGTCTCAAGAAGCAGTGGGAGGGTGAACGTTTTAGCTCTGGCCACCTTCATGCTCCCATTGTCATCTGTCAACTGCAAAACCAGGAAGACAGCAGAGAGTGGCAGGCTGGTCATCACCAAGCAACAGGAAAGAGCCTTCAGTGAGAGAAGGTACCTCCTCTCCTTGGTCAGTAACGATTGAGACTTCCCACCAAAGAATCTGAAGAAGAGCTGGAAGGTGAAGCAAAGGCAACCCACAGTGACTAGCCAGAGTTCTCCTACTGTGGTTTTCATATGTGACAGCCACTGTGAAAGGAAGCTTCCCCGTGAGCAGGGTTAGGCAGAGACAGGCTCCAAATCATATGACCTGAGGCCATGTATGGGGGGCCCTGGAGAAGCTGCTATGTGTTATAGCTCTTTCTGAAACTGAGGCTCCTTGGACAAGGGCGGTCATGTACAGTGGTGTGGGTTATTCACTGCACAAGGGCAGGTGAGGATCAGCAGGGGCTGAAACCCAGCCTGTGTTTTGCCTGGCCAGCTGGGCATCCGTGGGGCTGGGCCCACCAGAGGGAGTCTTATTTTCCATTTTGGATGAATGTGCATTGTAGGCTAGTTGCATCCTGCTATGGACTTTAGTCATGTTTAGTTCAGAACCTGGGCCTACTTTATCAAATAAGCAGGGTTTGTGGTCTCAGTCTGCAAAATGACAGAATGCTTAGTACAGCATCCCCAGACATTTGCTTTGTATATCCAAGTCCTGAGTGACCTGGAATAAAGCTTGCATTGGAAAGAGAAGCTCACACAGCACTTTCTCTATTGACTGGGGAGTGCCAGGCCCCTTTGGCACCCAGACTAACATGGCCCTAAAAGTTTCCATGAACCATATTAAATGTCTCCTTAGGATCTCATGGAAAAGGGGTCATGTGTGGTCTTAACAGATAATCCCTCTATGTCATGGCATGACATAAGACTTGGAAAGAACAATTTGTTTTTTCCAAGTGCTTCTCTTCTACCAAGAAAAGAAAGGACATTGGGATGTTCTGGGTAGAAATTCTGAATTCAGATTCAGTCTTGACAAGCCTCCAGCTGAATGAGCTATCCAATCACCTGGATCAACTTTTTTTTTTTTTTTTGCCATCAATTAATCCTAAACGGCAATTGGCCTCATGTCTTTGGTTCTTGGTCCATGAGCTGCCCCGCTTCACTCCCCGATTTCCATTATTAGCCCCATGACGTGGGTCATGTTCTGCACATCTTTCCCAGCCACACGGGAATGCTATTGAACTAGCCTTCCATTTAGTTTTATAGTTTGCAGTATACAGCAGATAAAACATTCACGTAGATCTTCTCTTAGAGAAATCAAGTACTTCATGCATATGGTATTCAGAGAACGGCTACCAAATTGCAAGGCATAGTGGTTGGTCAGTTAGTTCTGTTTGATGAGACCACTGGGCTGTTGAGACCAGATTCCTGGGTTCCAGCCTTAAGTAATCTGAGAGCCAACACATGGGTCATATCCCCAAACTTCTATAGCCATGGACCATATCCCCAAACTTAACCACATCTTGTGGGGGTATGGTGTCACCCCAAGAGCATGAGGAGCATGGATGGATGGCAATACAGCTCTACCACTGGAACCCCAAATTCTGAATGCATCACCTATTACAGTCTCTTGTTCATAAAAGAACAGCAAGGAATTTAGGAACTCAGGTTTTTTTTTGTTTTTTTTGTTTTTTTTTTTTTAGTTTGGGCCTTTTATCCATACCCTCAGGAGCTTAGGATATTTTTCTCCTTCAGCTCGCTCTGAAACTCTCTCTGGAAGCTCTCCCATGTGTACACTTCAGACACTTAGGGGTGTCATGGTGGTTTCTTGTTCCAAATGCTTTGCTAACAGACCTTGGAGAACCCCCAAGCCAACACCACTTCTGGGATGAAGGGAAATCAATAAACGCTCCTCACAGAGCTTTGGCGAGACCATTCTTGCCTTTCCTGATACTCACTTCTCTTGAAAAACAGCCTGAAGATGTCTGGACATTTTGTCCAAGTACCAGGCTTCATCTCTCGCACCCGCGGCCTGCACGGTCACCCTGAAGAGCTTCCGGGGGGCTGTCAAGGCTCTGCTTACAGTTTGTACCTGAGAGTCATAGGCACTCTTGGCTTGTCAGCAAAATCCCTAAACATCCTCTACCTGCGTAGTAACCAGGCCTCAAAAGAGACAAAGAGAGAGATGGGATCCCACTACCTTCTCTCAGGCCATCGTGGAGCGAAGGAAGTCCCAGAGGCCTTGCCTCTGACAGCCCTTGACAGCTTCTTGGTGTGCGGAGCCACATGGCCATGGCAAACCAGCCATGAAGACAGACGAGGCACCCACAGGCCTTGTGTTCTGCACGTTCTGATTTCTCATGAGGAAAGGCCACAGAGAGGGAAGATTGAGGCACGGAAGGGATGAATACCGACGCTTAATTGCCACCTACTAGAGTTATTTGATGTTTACACGTAGCAAATTCAAGATAATGTTTAAATGCACTTAAAATGCATCTAGCTATGACAGGTAAATGACTAGGTTGCTTTCAACCCAGGATCCTTAGACTTTTTCTTGAAAGGATGAAATATGTATACCAGTCACACAGTAGTCAGGTTTTACAAGGATTTTCCTCTTCAACAGAGGTGGAACAAAGGCAAGTCAGTATCAACGGGCTGCCACCCTTTGGGAAGGGAATGTGGCCTGTTCCCTGCGTGGGACCCCTGCTCCCTGGTTGCTATCTTGGTTCCCTCTGGTTTGATGTTCATGTTATAGGATGGCCCCATGATTCAGTGGGATTGAGTATTTCTCATGCACTGAGCTCGACATTCAAATCTTGGGGCGACCAGCATTGAAAGAGGGGATTGGCCTGTGTTGTTCTACAAACCATGGTCAAGAGTCTCAGCCATGCACCCCAGGGAAGAGCCACGGACTCCCCACTCCCGCCTGTTGCCACGGCTGTCTTTATGTGCCACTGTGGGGAGCTCTACCACTCTCTAGATGGGGCATACCATGAACCTGTAGGAATCTGAAGCCCATCTTTACCCAGCCTGTCAGAATCAAGGCCTGAGGAGGCCGGTAGGATCTTCACCCCCCGGGGGGGAGTACCCAGGACGCCGCAGGGATTCAGCTACTTCCCTCCTCTCCCTGTCACACTGTGCACGTGAGGCTGATGGGGGCTGGAAGGGATTCATGCAGAGGCGACTAACACACACGCCAGCTTGGCCACATCACCAGGACCCATGCAGCACGGCCGCTTTCTGCACACAGCAAAAGCCACCTACACAGCAACATTAGCTCACGACCCACACCGGCGTGACTGCCAGGGTTCACAGAGGGAAATTTGGCTTTTTTTTTTTTTCGATGAGCTACGGTTCTGAGCCAATTTATTTCACGGTATAGTTCGATGGCTTCTCCCTGGGCTGCTGCAGAAGATGCACAAACCGCACAGCCCCGAGGGCAGCAGAGTCCCTCCTCCTCAAAGCCCTAAACAGAAGATCAAATGCCCAGGCCTGAGGCTGGGCAATCAAGTGTGCACCTTCTGCAGAGGGAGCCGCTTGCTCTTTTTGCATTTTCATCCCTAGAAGAGAAGCTGCAGACACTCGCAAAAGAAAAGAAAAGGGCTGAGTCAAGGGAGAAAGCACTGGACTCCCTCCCACCCCAAAGGAAACAACAACCGAAGGGGGAAAAAGTGAAAGAAAGAAGAAAGAAAAAACCAAAACCAAAATCAAAAGAAAAGTTGAGGGAAGAAAACCGACTGAACTTACCACACTGCGAGTGAACTTTTCTAGGGAAGTTCTACGACCTTGCTCACTTTCTGGCTTTAGGAAAAAACAAAACAAACAAACAAAAAAAAAAGGTAGGGAGAAAAATACAGAAAAAAAAATCTTCAGCTTACACGTGGTTTCCAAACAGCAGCAGCCGCAGCTAAAGAATAACAAAAACCAAAGCAAAATGGGGTGAAAAATGGGAAAAGAGAAGCAGCCAGAGCTGTTGGAAGAGTCAGTGGGAGAGACAGAAGACAGAAGCCCACGAGAAATGGTGCCACCTCCTTGGAGCAGTGAGCAGAGAGGGGGCTTTGCTTCTCCAGGGGCCATGAATTATGCTTGCGGGGCTTGGATCAGAACCATCACGACTTTGCACAGGACCACAGTCGGTGGGTTTGAGCAGCTTGCTTGCTGCTTTCAACCTGCTGTGCCCACAGGCAGGAGTCCTGGTGGTGGGGGCACCAAGTCCTGACACAGAACAGACTAGTTCTGAGGGCCAGCGGGGTGTGGGAGGGACGTCAGGAAGTGGCTGCTGGGGAAGCGAAGTCATCTACTCATCCATGAGTCTGCCTTAGGACTGTTTTCTCTCTTGAGATTCCCCTGCCCAGCGGCAGCCAGAAAGATTGCTAACTTCAGTGACTTCCTAGTGACTGTCGTTCTGTGTCCTTAGAGCAAGAAGGGTCTACTCATAGCCTTTGCCATGGACAAAGGGTCTTGGGTCTCAGAAGACAATAACATGGGGATTGTTCTGAGAAACAAAATGTTTTCTCAGTATCTAAAAGGTGACCTAACACCTGCCAAGATGTACATACAACAGGCTAGAGGAAGCTCAGAAACCATCGTGGGGAACTCTTAGCTGGGGTGCCCAGAACAGGGGTGAGGAGAGGCAAAGCCCTTGAATGTCCTTCCAGGCCTAGCCTCCTTCTACTACAGGAGGAAGAGAGGTATGGGGTGCTCCTGACCTTCCCTTCACCCCACATTTCCTACCTGCAGGGGTTCCGGGAGAGTAGAATGACCGCCCAAATACCTGCTAGTGTATCCTGGAGCCTATGCCAGGGTCCTGAGCCCGAGGCTGAGAAGTTCAGAGAGTGCACACACTCACATAGACACACACATACACCCAGCAAATAAGTGAAATGAGGGAGCTGAAGAGGCAGCCTGGTGTCTGGGTGTGCGGACTGTGCTGAAAGCAGAGGGGACAGGCCAAAGGCAGCCGCCTGTGTGGATGAAGTCAGGGGGCTTCCTTGGCAGCTGGGCCCCTTGTCAGCTGAGCCGGCTGTCGGCAGACAGACGGGAGGTTGCAGAAGGAAAATAAACACAAATGACACACCACCACAGAGTTGGGCTGGGCTTTCTTCCTGTACTAGGAATGGAAGGACTCATGCTTGGCCCCAGGTACCAAGTCTATTCTGGGGATGGCAGGACTCAGCTTGAACCCTGTGGCCAGCCTGGGTGGCATACACTTGGCTCAAGTCAGGCCAGTCCTGGGCCCTGCAGCTGTCATTCTCGGCCTATCATTCCTGTCCTCTGGCTCACAGAGGGTGGCCACTGGTCTGGCTCACTTGGGCTCCTCTGCCTTGCACTGGCCATTGAACTGCCTGGAAAACCATCATCATTGGTACTGAAGTTTCCTAGAGTAGCCCTCAGGACTCAGCTCACCTACGCCCTGAGAACCTGGTTCTTCGGTGTGACTACCATTTATTTTGAAAATATTAGAAAAGAGGCTGAATCAGGGATGAAGGATCAGAAGGCTGTGCCTCAGGACTCCATCCAGGTCAGTTCTCAGCAGAAAAGTGAGGCCGATTCATATTCCCTCTCTCCACTGGAGGTTGCGAATCTCACATACCTTTTATGACCTGGATACGGTGAACCCGTCCATGAAATCAGAAGAATACTCTAGGCCTACCTGAAAGTGCTGAGTTACAAATCAGATCCATATGTGGAGACTCTCAGGAAGAAATAGAAGGAGGAAGCACATTTTGTCACTGTTTTGGGAAACAACTCGGTGTTGAGATGTTGTTGGTATCTGCAAGGGCTTTCTGTCTCAAGAACATCCCTTACTCCGGGAGCTGGGAGGATAATTCTAAGGAACTTTTCCCAGACAGGTTGCCAGTTCCTTCCTCACTCGAATGACCTCCTCTGAGAGGTTTTCTTCTTGGAAGGGAGGATCTGCAACCACCGGGTCTGCACACAGATCTGCAGGGTTTGGGGTGCATTTTTCCTTTGTGTTCAGACCCACAAGGAGAATGAATGGCCTCTAGCTTCTCTTCTTCAAGCTGTGTAGATAGGCCCAGATTGGTCAAACTGCCAGAGCCTTAGAAAGTCACCAAATTGTGATCAAGTCAGGTGTCTTGAGCCACAGAAAATAAGAAAAACTTACTTTGACCTTCACCCATGAGATCTGGGCTGGAGTTATCAAAAGTTCCTGTAACTTTTCTTTCCTCTAGTTCTTAGAAAAAATGGGCATTAGAGCCATGTGTGAGGGCATCAGCCTCCTCCAAAAGAGCCCCTCCATTGACATCCTCCATCAGGGGAGTCGACAGGAGGCCAGGCTCCACAATGCCCATCACAGTAGCCACACCTGAGGGGAGGGATGTAGGAAACCCAGAGAGCTGGGCTGCTGACAATTGAGATGCCCCAGAAGTCCTCTTCCCTTTCTCAGACTCTATGGCCTCTTCCCAGGGCTACACAAGGGCAGGAGAGCAGGGTATAAACGCTCTCCAGGACTCTGGAGTTGTGTGGTCCCAACCAGATACGCAGACAGGATCCTGGCACATGAGGGTGACAGCACACAGAGAGAAGGTTTGCGTGGCTGAGAGGCAGCCCAACGGAGAGCGTGTGATGGGCAACCACGTGCTTAGGACCTGGGGCCGGGAGACCAGGAGGGAGAAGAAAGGGTTGCATGTGCTCCTAAGTGCCATGGCACAGAAGTCATGGGGTTTGGTGCAAGTTGAGCCACACTTAACCACACATGGGCCTCAGAACTGAAAAGCACAAAGGGTGGGCAGGTGTACTGAAACCAGGAGCCCACTCTCTTGCCCTCCACTCCCTTCCTGGACCCTATTCTCCTGCCTGCTCTTCCTCCACTCTTCCAAGGAATCTAGCTGCTTCTGTCACCCCTCACCTGCATGCTGAGGGCCCCTGCGCCCCAAATCCATGACTCCATGGGCTGCAAGGAACCATGGCTGAGTTCTAAGGAGAAGGAGGAAGGAGCTGGGTGCAGTTACTTCTTGGTTAAGAGAGAAAGGCAACACCGTGGGGCAGGTGAGGGAGAGGAAAGGGGTGTCAAGGAGGGAGAAACCCCAGGATGACTTCAGGTACTTGATCGTGCTCTTGAAACTGACAAGGCTTTCTGTCCAGTGAGGGAACTGCCCCAACCCTGGTCTCATACTCCTGTCTGGGCTGGTCAGGGAGAGAAGTCTGAGGTGAGCGGGCTGGACTTTGCAGTGAGGGGCTCTCTCCGGTGTCCTAAGGTTTTACATGGGTTACGGCCAGCCCTGACTTCCTGTGCTGAGCCACTGTGGCCTTGGTGTTTCGTCACCCTATGTACCCACCCCTACCATGGGCAGGACATGCAGCGAGAGGCAATAGGGATGAGGCAGGATGCCCCATCCTGGACCTTGCAGTGGGGCTGGGGTGGTGACAATTCTAACTGTTTTCCATTAGAATGGGAGCAGATAGAGAAGGGAAAGAAGAAAAAAGGAAATAAATAAAACCCAAGGGATGATATTCTCATTTCAAACCAGCAGCAAGCAGCAGGCAAGAGTCAACAGTGCTAAGAAGAGCAAGCCTGCCCTTCCCAAAGATACCTTCTTCTTGGCCAGCAGCAAGTCCTGATAAGCATTTGACCGGAGGAAGCGGGCATAGCTGTCACTCTTCATCAGCTTGTAGATGTGCTCCTGGAGAGGAAGGTGACAAGGAGACACAAGGAAGGGCTGTCAACCAGTGCTAAAGAATATTACAATCCAATTGATCACTGTTTTGGGGAAAGAGATGAAGGAACCTAGATATGTCTGCATGTACCTGGAAGAACTTGCAACATGTCCCACCCCGCCCCACCAAACTCAGAAGCACCAAACAAAACATATGTGCTCTATTAGAATAAAAGATCCCTGAGGATCATGTCCCAAAGGATTTGTAACTGGGCTTGAGTGCCATGTTGGTGTGCTTAATGATTAAAACCAGACACGGCAATGAGGAGGAACAAACTGTTCTTCTACCTAACAACTTGGGTGAATCTCAAGGGAATTAGGAAGCGTGAAAAAGCCAAGCTCCAGATTATAAACCATATTATTTCATTTATGTAACATTCTTGAAATGACAAATTATAGAGACAAAGAACAGATTAGTAGTTGCTGGGGTTAAAGATGAAGGAGGAGAGGGAACGAGGGAGGTGTGGTTATAAAAGGCAACAGGAAGGATCTTTGTGGTGACAGAATGGTTCCGTATTTTGACACGTCTTAACACATGTGATAAAGTTGTATAGAATTAATGCACACATACATACATGGGGCACAAGTAAAACTGGGAAATATGAATAAAATCAGGGGATTGCAGCCATGTCAATATCACAGCTGTGATATTGCACTATAGTTTTGCAAGATATTCCCTTTGGGGCAAACTGGGTAAGCAGCACATTATTTCTTACAACTGCATCAGAATCAATGCATATCTCAAAATAAAAAGTTTAATTAAAAAAAACAGGCAATAATGCAATTGGGTCAGTTTGCGCATTTCAGGGCCACCACCTCATCTTGGAAGGAGTTCTTGGCAACCACATCACAGGATATGTAACTAACACCCAGGAGGCATAGGTACTGCAGCAAGGTGCCACCTCTTCTCCTTGGCTCCTAGGGGCATCTGTTATACATTCTGGCCTTGGCCAATAATTTCACCCCTGATTTCCAGCTAATTCCTAGAAACTTGCAGTCCCTTCCAAACAGATCTGTCCTCGTCAAGGGTAGGAAAATCCTGGTCCATTAGAAAAGAGGACTTGTCAGTGAACAAAATATTATTTATCCATTGAAGTGGAATTCAGCTCAGCTGCACAGGAAAGCTTGGCTGTTCCAAGAGAGAATGTGTTAGGAGGGAGGTTGGCCTTCACTGGGGATGGTGGGCTCGTTAGTTAGTGGCTGTCCTGATGGAGGAAGCATCTTCCCCCATGTATGCTCATTGTTCTTCCCATGAAGCCAGACAAAGGCCCTAGTGGTGAGGGGAATGGAGAGCTGGTCAGGGAGGAGGAGAGTGCTCAGCTGAGAGGCAGGACTAGTCATTAAGGACCTCTTCCTCGGTGCTCTTTCCAGGGAAGGGATGGAAGGAGAAGGCAGAGACCTCCCATCAGTTGGGAGACACATTTTAGAGATGTCTGGCCAGAAAAAGCCAGAGCAATGACAAGGATTCACCAAGACTCACTCCTTACCCAGCACAAAAGAAAGGGAGAGCACAGTAGCCAAGATATGGAGTCAACCTATGCGTCCATCAATGAATAGATAAATGGGTAAAGGAAATGCAGTATATGGGCATAATGGAATACTATTTGGCCTTAGCAAAGAAGGAAATCCTATCATTTGTGACAACATGAACAAACCTGGAGAACATTATGTTAAGTGAAATAAGTCAGGTACAGAAAGACAAAATACCACGTGTCTTCACTTAAGTAGGGAGAATTTGGAGATATTGTGGGTTTGGTTCCAGACCACCACAATAAAGCAAGTCATAAGAAATATTTGGTTTCCCAGTACGCATAAAAATTATGTTTACACTATATGGAGTCAATGACATGTGCAATAACATTATGTCTAAAAAATCAAGGTACATACCTTAATTAAAAATTACTTTATTGTTAAAATACTAAGGATCATCTGAGCCTTCAGTAAGTCCTAATCTTTTTGCTGGAGGAGGGTCTTGATATTGTTGGATGCTGACTGATTAGGGTGGTGATTGTTGAAGACTGGGGTGACTGTGGCAATTTCTTAAAAACAAGACAATGAAGTTTGTTACATCCATTGACTCTTCCTTTCGCAAAGGATTTCTCTGTAGGGTGTAATGCTGTTTGATGGCATTTTACCCACAGTAGAACTTCTTTCAAAATTACAGTCAATCCTGTCAAATTCTGCCACTGCTTTATCAACTATGTTGATGCAATATTCTAAATTCTTTGCTGTCATCTCACCAATGTTCACAGCGTCTTCATTAGGAGTAGATTCCATTCTCAAGAAACCACTTTCTTTACTCTTCCATAGGAAGCAACTCCTCATTCACTAAAGTTTTATCATAAGGTTGTAGCAATTCAGTCACATGTTCAGGCTCTATTTCTAAATCTAGTTCTCTTGCTATTTCCACCACATCTGCAGTTACTTTCTTCACTGGGATCTTGAACTTCTCAAAGTCATCCATGAGGGCTGGAATCTACTTCTTCCAAACTCCCATTAATGTTGATATGTTTACTTCTTTCCATGAAACACGAATGTTCTCAATGGCAACCAGAAGGGTGAATCCTTTCTAGAAGGTTTTGATTTACTTTGCCCAAATCCATCAGAGGAATCACTCTCTGTGACAGCTATAGCTTCAGGAAATATATTTCTTTTCTTTTTTTTTTTTTTTTTTTT
>NW_016807544.1:2220775-2223829 GCF_001698545.2 Rhinopithecus bieti | reverse complement strand
TTTTTTGAGACGGAGTCTCGCTCTGTTGCCCAGGCTGGAGTGCAGTGGCCGGATCTCAGCTCACTGCAAGCTCCGCCTCCCGGGTTTACACCATTCTCCTGCCTCAGCCTCCTGAGTAGCTGGGACTACAGGCACCCACCACCTCACCTGGCTAGTTTTTTGTATTTTTAGTAGAGACGGGGTTTCACTGTGTTAGCCAGGATGGTCTCGATCTCCTGACCTTGTGATCCGCCCGTCTCGGCCTCCCAAAGTGCTGGGATTACAGGCTTGAGCCACCGCACCCGGCCAGGAAATGTATTTCTTAAATGATAAGACTCGAAAAGTTGAAATTACTTCTTGATCCATAGGCTACAACATGGATGTTGTGCTAGCAGTCATGAAAACAACATTAATCTCCTTGTACATCTCCATCAGAGCTCTTGGATGGCTTGGAGAATTGTCAATGAACAGTAACATTTGGAAAGAAATATTATTTTTTTTCCTCAGCAGTAGGTCTCAACAGTGGCCTTAAAGTATTCAGTAAACCATGCTGCAAACAGATGTGCTGCCATCCAGACTTTGTTGTTCCATTTATAGGACACAGGCAGAATAGATTTAGCATCATTCTAAAAGGCCTTAGGATTTTCAGAATAGTAAATGAGCATTGGTGTCAACTTATAGTCACCAGCTGCATTAGCCCCTAGCAAGAGAGTCAGCCTGTCCTTTGAAGCTTTGAAGCCAGGCATTGACTTCTCTTCTCTAGCTATGAAAACCCTAGATTTATCTTCTTCCAATAAAAGGGTGTTTACACTACAAATCTGTTGTTTAGTGTAGCTGCCTTCATCAATGATCTTAGCTAGATCTTCTGGATAACGTGCTGCAGCTTCTATATCAGTACTTGCTGTTTCCCTTTGCACTTTTATGTTATGGACTTGAACCAACCTCTGCTAGCTTCAAACTTTTCTACTGCAGCTTCCTCACCTCTTTCAGCCTTCAAAGACTTGAAGCAAGGTAGGTCCTTGCTCTGGATTAGGCTTTGGCTTAAGGGGATGTTGTGTCTGATTGGATCTTCTATTCAGACCACCAAAACTGTCTCCACACCAGCAATAAGGTTGCTTTGCTTTCTTATCATTTGTGCATTCTCTGGAGTAGCATGTTTAATCTTCAATAACCTTTACTTTGTATTCACACCTTGGCTGTTTGGCACAAGAGGCCTAGCTTTCAGTGTACCTTGGCTTTCAACATGCCTTCCTCACAAAGCTTAATCATTTCTAGTTTTTGATTTAAAGTTAGAGACATGTGACTGTTACTTAGAGACCACTGCAGAGTTATTAACTAGCCCAATTTCAATATAGTTGTCATTTCAGGGAATAGAGAGGCCCAAGGAGAGGGAAAGAGATGGGGGGAATGGCTGGTTGGTAAAGCAGTCAGAAAACAAACACACACAACATGTATTGATTAAGTTCATTGTCTCATACAGGTGCAGTTGGGCACCCCCAGAGCAATTACAACAGTAACATCGAAGATCACCATCACAGATGACCATAAAAATATAACCATAATAAAAAAGCTTAATGTTGCAAGAATTACCAAATTGTGACACAGACACAAAGTGAGCACACGTTATTGGAAAAATGGTGCTGATAGACTCACTTGATGCGAGGTTGCCACAAACCTTCAATTTGTAAAAAACACAGTATCTATAAGGCATAGTAAACGGAAGTGCAATAAAATGAGGTGTGCCTGTATATGGAATCGAAGACAATCACACTCACAGAAGCAGAGAGCAGAATGGCAGTTCTACCAGGGTCTGGTGGGGAGTGGGAAGGACTGGGGAGACATTGGTCAAAGGACACCACGTTTTAATTAGAGAGGGAGAATAAGTTCAAGGGTTCTCTTGAACATCATGGTGACTAGAGACTGAAGTTAGAAACAATATATTACATACTTGAAAATTGCTAAGAGAGTAGATTTTAAGTGTTCTCACTATAAACAATAAGTGTGTGAGGCCATGCATATGTTAAATGGCTTGATTTAACCATTCCACAATGTATACATATATCAAAATTTCCTGCTGTATACCATAAATACATACAACTTTTACATCTCGATTTAAAAAATAAACAAAAAGAAAGTGAAAGTAGAAAGCAGAAAATGTCTTGGTCACATGTGAGGCCCTCTTGGTTTCATCTTTGGTTGGAACCCAAGGAATCTTGTTTTGGGACTCATTCTTCCTGAGATACCCTCATATTTACAAAAGCAGAGGAGTTACCCAACTAATGGGAATAAACCCACTGGAAGGACTCAAATGAAATTAAACAGTGGCTTGGTTCTTTTTTTTTGAGACAAAGTCTCGCTCTGTCACTCAGGCAGTGGTGCGATCTCAGTTCACTGCAACTTCTGCCTCCCGGGTTCAAGTGATTCTCGTGCCTTAGCCTCCCGAGTAGCTGGGACTACCAGCACCCACCACCACACCCGGCTAATTTTTGTATTTTTAGTAGAGATGGGGTTTCACCATGTTGGCCAGGCTGGTCTTGAACTCCTGGCCTTAAGTGATCTGCCCATCTGAGCCTCCCAAAGTGCTGGGATTACAGGCGTGAGCCACTGCACCCAGCCTCAAATAGTGGCCTGGTTCTGAGGCTACTTGGATAGTCCAGACGTATTCTGATTTAACAAACTTAGCGTGAACATACTTCACTAAGTGTTTTTCTGAAAATTTCAGACAAAAATCCAGCTCACTCTTAAGTGCCTTGAGGAACAGTGTGTGTTTATCTTTTACAGATGCACAGTGTCTAGCACAGGGTCAGATGTTAGTTGAATATACATGTTCACTGAAATGCCTGTTGGAATTTAATGTTCAGCGAGTTTACTGGCTCCATACTCGTTTGGGTTTATGACTGCATCGAATTCCTGCTCTGTGCACAGGAGAATGAGGATTACACTCAGCTCAGAGGAGCATGAGTATCTTGGCTCAGCCATCCCTAATGGTCTCGGAGCCCAGGCTGAGGGGTATCATTGATCTTTGCTTTCATTTGTTCTAACTTTTTTTTTTTTTTTTTTTTTTTTTTTTTTTTT
>NW_016807544.1:2165482-2220522 GCF_001698545.2 Rhinopithecus bieti | reverse complement strand
AATTTTTTTTTTTTTTTTTTTTTTTTTTTGAGATGCAGTCTTCGCTCTGTTGCCCAGGCTGGAGTGCAGTGGTGTGATCTTGGCTCACTGCAACCTCCACCTCACGGGTTCAAGCAATTCTCCTGCCTAAGCCTCCCAAGTAGCTGGGATTACAAGCATGAACCACCATGCCTGGCTAATTTTTATATATTTTTTAGTAGAGACAGTGTTTCACCATGTTGGCCAGGCTGGTCTCAAACCTCTGGCCTCAAGTGATTCACCTGCCTCGGCCTCCCAAAGTGCTGGGATTACAGCCATGAGCTACCACACCCGGCCAAATTATTCTAACATTTAAAGCTTAGGTACAAATGTTAGTCCAGAGTAAAAATGACACATTGTCTCCTTGTATCAGGCATTGCTTCTTTCTGGCTGACAGAGTCAGGTGGCTCCTGAGTCATCTGGAAAAGCCTATCATAGTGCCTGGACCCTCTCTAGACCCTTCTCCAAAGCAACAATTCCCTGCTTCTTGTTCTGACTTCTCAAAGGAATTGAAATCCCCAATCAATATCTCACAATACCCCTCTGCTGCCCCATGAGCAGTGAGGAAGCCTCTCCTAGTCAGCTCTTCTGGCTCAGCAACAAATTTCCCCTCTGATCCAGCTAATTCTTATAGACTCACTGTAGGAAGGAAAAGCCTGGTTCATGAAGAGAAAGAACTTGCCAATCAAAATAGAGCAGGATAAAGCAGATGCCTAAACATTGAATCAAAATAATATTCAGCAAATAGTTATTGAGCATTTACTAGGTGCCAGGACACTGTGTCAGACAGTGAGATAACAGCCTGAATAAGACAAATAGGTCCCCAATGTCATAAAGCTTAGATCCAACTAGGCAAGATAGACTTTGCACAGAGATGCATTTAGCCAATTCTGCTAAGGGCTGCAGCGATGAAGTACAGGCACAGGGTATGAATGGGTGTACCCGGGGATGACCTATCCTGCTACAAGTGGGGAATGGTGGTCTACCAACCAGAAAGATTCTCATCAAAGTGGAAAGATCTGAGTAGACAGACAGAAATATGTCTCCTAATTCTCTGGGAATTGCCAGGAGGGAGGGTCTGGTCTTGCAGCTTCACAGTCTGATCTATCAGAGGAGAAAGACAATCAAGGGGCAAGGAGGAAAGGGCAGCAGAGAGAGGTGGTCCACTCTCAGGCGGCCCATGTGGTCAGAGGAGCAATTTAGGCACCACTCCCATCTTCTCCATGGCATATGGCCAACTCCAAAGCCAGACATCAAGGTGAGGATGTGGGGGGAAACATAAGAGGATAAGAACACAACCTATTGGAGGATGAATCCTGTGAGGTGGTCTCACCGTGCCAACCCCATTGCTAGCCCTTGACCACCATTATAACAGCCTCAACCACCCTTCAAGGGAGCAACCAACCACAGCAATAATAGCAGCTCCAAGGTGCAGGTCTGAGAAATACAGAATCTGAGAACCTCTGCAGATCTCTCACACCCTGTGCAGACCTCATGGCTTCAGCCTCCCTCTGGCCTGGGCCTCTCTTTTCCACAGCCTAGGGATCTGTGACTCTTTCCTGCCCTGCAACTCCTCCCCTAAGCAACAAAATGCAGCCTTTGATGATCCAGTTATGGAACTGTGTTCTTTCCTCCTTGCCAGCTTTGTCTAGGAAACACAAAGACAGTAAACAGGGGGTGAGCGAACAGAGAACTGAGATTTTTCTGGGAATGAGAATTAAGATTGGACTCAGGGTCTTTGGCCATTTCCCAAATGCAATGAGTTTATCTCTGCCAGGGACAGCAAGTGTACAAAGCTCTTGGCAGTGACCTCTGCTGATTTATGGGGGTGCTGATTTGTTTCCCCTATTCTGCAGACAACCAGTCTTAAGGGAAATGTATATTCAGAATCTGCAAAGTGCAAGGGAGTCACTGGCAAAACCAGCCAAGCCAAGCCCCTGCTGAGAGTAAATTCCTAAGGGGATGGAGAAAAAGCGTGCTCACTTGCTCACGTGCTCTCTCTCTTTCTTGCTTTGTCTTGTCTTGTTTTATTTTGTCTTGCCTTATCTTCTTCCTTCCCTTCCCACTTCCTTCATCTCTCCCTCCCTCTTACTCTCTTTCTTGCCCTCTTTCTCTCTCTCTCTTTCTGCAATAGAGATGACTGAGTTGGCTATGAACAAGCAGAACTACCAGAGGTCACTCCCACCTTGGGATGCAGTGGAGAGGCACCTCCTCCAAAGAAGATGAGGGTGGTTCTCTATATGATGATAAACCTATGCTCTAGGGCTCTAAATCACACCGGTGTCTTAGCTAGAGTCCTCAGCAGTGGGAGGCATCATATCCCTGGAGTGGTTGACGGCTGTAGTGCAGGGATGTTACGCCGATGAGCCACTACACTTTCATTTTCTCTTCTTGGGCCAGGGGACCTCTGCTTGCCTAGGATGCTAAAGCAGGATCAAAACCAACTAGAATCAATAGAGTCTGAGGCACAGTGAGAGCTGGAGAGAGCATGGAGTACAAACTGTCTCAAAACCACACCTGCTGAAAATCAATATTTTGCTATGAGAGTCCTCATTTGGAAATCTCCTTTCTTTTTGACAAAACACAGTGACTCTCTCAAGAGGTGGGGAAGGCAATCAGACAAAATGACTGGGGCCCTGGGCTGCAAGCACGCAGCTGAACTCCTCAAGAAGACCCTTACGTCCTCTCCTTTGCTGTGGGCTCCTAAGACAGCACAGATCTCATTTCCCAGCTTCAGAACGTCCTCCTGGAGTGGAGAACCACTTGGCTGGAGCATTGCGCAGTGGCCAAGAGCTCTTCTTGTGATTTTCAAGTATCCTATTTTTCTTTTCACAGGTGTGTGTGCCTCATCTCTGCCCTCCATACCTAAGCTGCCTAGAATCACATCCAGACTTTGGGAGCTTTTGGGTCCCATGTAGTCTCTTGAAGGAAAATGAGGCTGTGTGGACAGAATGTGGTGTTGCTGTGTGGGGTGATGGAGAAGGAACTGGACTGGTAGCCAAAGGCTCACTTTTCTAGTCCTGTCAATCACACAATTAAATGTGGAAGTAGAAGTGGAAGCACTACAAAAATGATTATACATGTCAAGTAGCAATAATAATTTCATGCTGTAACTGTCCTTGCAAGGGATGATTTGTGGGATGAGAGAGATTCTGGAGAAAGAAGCAAAGAGGATTTGGGAGCAGAGTCTAGCTGTACTATTTTAGTTGTTGGTGATGTTTGCTCTGAAGCAGTGTTTAGGTTTAAACACCCCCATTTTACAAATGAGGATACTGAAACTCTAACAGGTCAGGTGGCTTACCCAAGGTAAGTATGGAGCCAGAATTTGAACCCAGAGCTGTGTGACCCCCAAGCTCATGCTCTTCTCACATTGATGTGCTGCTTTTCATTGTCCTTCACTTGGATCCCAAGGGGAGTCAGTACTGGTTGGCTGAGACAAAGTCCCTCCATGTGTGGGTGCAGGAAAGTTAGGAGCCTCTCCTTGAGTCCTAAATCTGAGTCATCCTAGTAGGTATGACCACTGCTTACGATTCCCTTTCGGGTACCATTCACTATCGCTGCTGTGAGCAATGGTAATGGCCAAGACACCAGGGATGGCCCAGGCTCTGGTTTCTCACTTAACAGGCAGTCCATGCACAACTTGCCATCCATACTTGAAGGGAGCTGTGAACATCTTTGGAAGCAAGGTGCCAACCTGGTAAAGCGTTGAGGGCTGATGGGCCCTTTGGAAGTCATAAGTCTGTATCCTCGAGCCTCACCTTTCAAGATATTTGAATATGTTTGACCAAATATCCTCAGACCTTAGGCATAGTTAGCTGAAGCCTAGGGAAAATGAGCTTTTCTTCAGCATGGTTCCTGCAGGACAGCACGGCGGTGAGGACTTGAAGTGGATCACAAATCAGTATCTGCTCAGTAAACATAGAAGAGGCAACAGAAAAGATACCGCAATACGGACATCCATATAAGTGAAAGATAGGAAGCTGTTGCTCCTTCTGGATGCATCTTTGGATGAACAACCCGGGATCATGTGGATCTGAAACGAGAAGCGCCCCCTTTGGATTTCCTTAGCTTCCTAAGTAGGACATGGGAGCCCCTTGTTTCCACACAAGGCGTCATTCCAGGTCATAAGAGGATGTGAGAGTAAATGATCATTTGCTTTTGCTCTGCAAAGCATCTATAAAAACAGATTTAATTTAACTAGCCAAAGGGCACAGTATTTTCATGCTGTTCACTCCCTATTCTTAGCTAAGGGTAGCTTCAAAGACAGCTTTGCATATTGTCTTTCACCTACCCAAATGCCAGGGAGATCAACTTAGAAAACTGTTTTCCTTTTCCTCCTCAAGGAGGTCATGGGGTTTGGTGTAAGGAACCTATGCTCAGAAGTAGCAACCAAGAAATTTTGGAATTGAACTCTTTGATGTCTTCTCTCAGTAGCTGTCAGGAACTACTAGTCTGTGCAGTAATAAACAGAACTGATCACAAACGACTGATTTATTCTTTGCAAAATGCATCCCTCCCTCTTCTGTTCATCTCCCAAAAATAAAACCACCCACAGGATAAAATGAGCAACTCCTGGAGGAAGCAGTGTCACAGAATTCCTTATTAAAATATGTCTGGCATGAGAGTCTAACAGGAAATGCCCTCCAATAGAGGATTAATACCAGGAAACTTGGTGTGGTCTTGTGATACCGGCACGCAATGCCACCACCTCCACCACTGGAGCAAAGATGAACAACTGGGAAGACTTCTACTTCTGAGTCATCTGGGCAAACCTAAAATCATACTCCACTGGGCTTTGGCTTTTAAACAAAGCAAATGGTAGAAACCTTGCATTCCTTAATCAAGTTGCATTTAAACGTCTACACTTAGGGAATAATATAAACTCTTTGCTAGAGACTTCTTGTCTGCTCATGGCGGGTGTGGACTTGACGGTATCTTTCTCAGCTCTTTTATCACTCAGACCTCATACTGGCCTTGAGAATGCTCTTTGATCCTTTTGTGAGTTCATCATGGCCAAGTAGAGCTGTGGTAAGTCAGACCAAGGGCCACTTAAGGAAAGGAACCCACCTACGCATTGGTATATTCACAGTGCCTAGAACATCTGACACTTAGTGGGTATTCTAAGTTTTGCTGAATTGGCACATTGTAGGAATTTCATTTAACCTGCCTTTCTTGACTACCTACTAGGTGTACTCCCCAAGGTTGTCTCTCCAAAGTTGAAAGCTGAGAGACAAATTGTCCCCCACTTCTTTGACGATAGGCACAGCTGAAAATGTTATAATTCTGGAATGAATTGTCAGCATTTAGCTGACATTCAGCATTCAGCATTACCTTTGTGATGTAGGAATTTATAAAAGGTAAAGAAGATCAAATTTCTGCTCCCATGAAAGAACTTTCAAATCCAGAGGTCTGGAAGACCCAGACACTCCAGGTACAGGGCAAGGTGGGGTATCTCAGCAGGTACCACAGGTCAGAAAAGCAGTGGGGTTGGGACAAATAGGAAGGTGAGGTGGGGAACTGCAAGGACCAAAGCCAATGGGGCTGGGCTGGCTCATCCTATTCCACTATCAGTTCACTTAAAGGACAGATTTCCAATCCAATCCTATCTCAACGAAGTGCTTTCTTAGGTCTGGTTGGTTTTGTTTGTAATGAATGATGTGCTTTTAGATAAGCTCTGCCTGATGGTGAAAAAAGCCATCCGGGCCTCCTATTTCCCACGTTATTTCCCTCTGCACAGAACATCAGGCCGCACAGGTCAGGGTCTCCCAACTTGAATGGGAGAATGGATGTTCACGACATGGGTGGATGGGCAGATGGACACATGATTGAATGGATCCAGGGACATCGTCCTTGGAACATCCTTGGTACTCTGAGATTTGTAAAAGGGAAACCAAGCAGCCACTGTGCTGACAGCTGATTCCTACCTCTTCTAGAGCCTGTGAAGGCTTTGGAAAGAGGCAAATGCCCTACAAGGCAGCTGAAGGTTCTCAATACTTCCTGTGGTTTAATTCTCTCCACCAACAACTGCCAGCGGAGCTTTAGATGACATCCCCCAGGATTCGGATCTCTCTCCTGGCTCCAGCCTAAGCTGCCCATCACCATGGGATTCACCCTCTTCCAGGTAACAGCCTTCAATGCCTTGCTACTGTCTTCAGGATGAGAAGCTCAGATTCCTTAGGATGGACTCCAGGACCTGAAAATTCTGTTTTTATATCCTTTTCTGGCATTTTTTCCCATCTAAGGGCAGATATCTTGAGAGAATTTCTTTTGGATCCATCTTGGAATTATGAGACCCAGACAGTACTAAAGTCATTAATTTTTGTGAGTTCACACTTACAAATATATAGCACTTTTACTTTTCAAAGATTTTCAGGGCTATGACCTCATCTGATTTCTCTAAAATCCTTAGCGGGCTGTAGAGAAGACATCACCCCCATCACCCAGATGAGGAAACTAAGGCACAAAAGGTCAAGGCCCTTGCCTCAGACCACATAGCAAGTAGGTGACAATGTAAGTCCTTTGAGGCCCCATGGTTGGGAACAGATAATTCTAATTCAATTCATAGCATAAAGAACCGAGTCCTTTAAAAAAAATAATCATGGCCCATATTTTTTTCTCCCCTCACAAGGCTAAATCTATGAAATTGGAGCAATACAGCAAACAGCTGAGGGCTATGGTCACAGCCCACAGACCTTTATGGAAGATTTGGTCTTGGCCCAAATTTTCAAAAAAGCTAAATGGATCAGCAAAACACAAGTGCAAATGCTGGGCCCAAGCTGACAGGGTGTCTTGTGAAATATTTCCACAGGAAACAAATACAGGCAATTAACTTGGCTCTATCAATGCGTGTGGTCAAATAAGAAACAAAACCCTTGGAGAGAGGCTGCACCCCACTCCCTGCTTCCAGTGCATCCACAAATCTGGCTGTACTTTCACTCAGGCTACTGAGCACTAATGTTAAAGCATATGACCACTGCGGGGGGTTTATGAGAACCATCATGACCAGCTGAGGAAGCCGCCCAGAGCCCCTGCGCCCCACGGGTTGAGGTGTTAACATCCCCATTTAACCGAGGGGCAAACTGAGAAGAGAAAGTTTTAATAATTTAAATGTATCATTCTAGAAGGAACTCCTAGACTCTTGGCCTTTCTCTAGGGACTAGAACTTCTCCAGGTCTCAGTGCAACCACCAAGCCCTCAGCACTAACAATCCAGGGACAGTGTGGTCTGAGCAGAACCTTGGCCAGCAAGCGAGGACATCTGAGTGCAAGTCCTGGCTGGTCATGGGCTGCTAAGGATTTTAACCTCCTTTTTATACCTGGGAACTTCTCAACTGCACCTACTTTGCTGGGGCAGCCAGCCTGCACTGGCCAGGAAGGTAAGGCGGTGTTGAGTGATGTCTAGGGACAAACCATGGGATTTGACAACAGAAGAGGGCGGGGACAGATGCCTAAATGACTTGATTTTCCAGAAAGTTAAATGAGAGAAATTTAAAATTTCTCTCTGGTATTCTCTTTAGTCAGATTTTTGAAAAGTAGATTCGTTATAAAAAAGTCACATGGTGACTCACGCCTGTAATCCCAATAGTTTAGGAGGCACCTGCTGACCTCTGCGCCACAACACTCGATCCTGATATAGAAACATTCACAATTCAGATTGCTGTGTTGCCATGGCTGCACCAAAACAAAGTCTCCTCTAACTTACTCTACCCCCGAAACTGAAGACCCATCATGCCCAATCCTCTATCCTGTAGCTTTCTGGATTTCTTGAAGCATTTCAATCATTTTCATTACAGGTGCTAAATTATTTTATTTAGCACAGGGTCAGAAACTACAGCCTGGGATTCCAATCTGCAGATACAGACCTGTGATCTAGATCTTTACATCCCACGAGTGAAGAACAGTATTTATGTTTTTAAGTGGCTGAAAAAAAAAAAAAACTAAAAGAAGAATTGTATTTTGTGAAAAATGATATGAAATTGGATTTCACGGTTCATAAATAAACACGGCCATAGGTCCTTGTGTCATTTACATTGCTATGGTGTTGCATTGTAGCTGCTTTTGTATGGCAGAATCGAATAGTTGTGCCATAGACATGACTCACACAGCCTGCAATGTCTACTATCTGGCTCTGTTTAGGAAAAATTTAGTTTTTTAACTGACCCCTGTTTTAGGTAAAGGGCAGGTTACAGGATCACGCTATTTGCAAAATCACCCTGTTGTAGAATGAATGTTGTGTCTACCTAAATTTCATATTGTTGAAGCCCTGATCCCAGTGTGGTGGTACTTGGAGGTGGGTCTTTTGGGAGGTAATTAGGTTTAGATGAGCTCATGAAAGAGGCCCTTATGATGGGATTAGTGTTCTTGTAAGAAGAGGAAGAGAGACTAGAGTGCACATCCTGCTGTAAGGACACAGCAAGAAGGGGCCACCTGCAAGCCAGGAAGAGAGCCCTCACCAGCAGCCAAATCTGCTGACACCTTAATTTTGGATTTCTCAGTCTTGAGAACTGTGATAAATACATTTCTGTAGTTTAAGCCACCCAGTCTGTGCTACTTTGTTGTAGCAGCCTGAGCAGACCTTACACATAGCTACACACACAAATCAAGGAAGAAAATACACCAAAATAGGGGTTATCTCTGGGCATTAAGGTTACATGAAATTATTTTAAAATTTTCACCAAATACATTAAACATAAAAGCTTAAAAAGAGAATATTAGTGACATTAGAAAAATAAGATGATAGTATTTACTCTGTCTTACTGTAGGCCAGACACTGTTAGTGGTTGACATGCTTCCTTTCACCTGGTCCTCATTCCACCCCTATGCACAGGCTCTACTGTAACCCTGTTCTACAGATGAAGAAAGGAAGACTCAGGGAATTTAAGTAACGTGTCCAGGTCACTCTGCTAGAAAGGAACACTTTGTATATTTATGGTGGAAATATACTTCAGAAGTGACAGGGAATTGGGCTGAAAATAGGGATTGGCTTAGGAACAGTGTTTTATTTGAATTCATGGGAGACTAATCCTAGCAGATAATGAAGATGATGAGGATGCTTAAGATATCCTCATGTCTAATCTACATCACCAGATTGCTGTGGAAATGAGATAGAATGCATTTAGAAGTACCTGGAAAATGGTAGAGCACTGTACTAATGGAGGTTGGATGTTGAGAAACTTGTCAATATCTCACCTTCATTAGGCTGACTTCCCTACTTCTTCCATCAAAGCTTTCTTGAAGTAGAAACAACATAAATGTCCAAGAAGAGAGGACTGGTTGACTAAACTATGGTGCCTCCACATAATGGAATACTACGCAACAATTAAAGAACCAGGCGATAATCACACTGTTGCTGTATTTTTAGCGTTGTGGTTTAGAGGCTATTCTGTGTAGTATAAAGCAAATGAGTAATTATGCTATCACCCACAGTGCCCTTGAAAGTCAGGATTCTCAGGGTAGAGAAAAGAGGCACAGATGTAAGAAACGAGTGGTTAAATAAAATCCCCTGTAGGTCAGAATTTGAATTAAAAGTATCAGTATGAACTCATGATGTGTTTTTATTATAAACAACAACACATTTCCTAGCTCTGTCAACTGAAAAGGGCTAGACATGATAAACCATCTAGGAACAATGAAACACTCTTAAGTGCCTAGATTTTAGTCTCCAAATACCATTTGCCACTAAGAGGAATCAGGGGTCCTTGGAGAAATGGCTTATTCTGGGAAAGGGCAAAGACTGGAATACCTTAGCTTCCTTGCTATTTGGATGACATCAAAGATCACTAGGGCTGTGCCAGAAAGAGCCAATTGGCCAGAGATGGCAAAATCCAAGCATCAATAAAAATAAGCAAACAGATTAAAACATAGCACATATGTTGAAACCCATGAGTTCACAAAGAGAGTAAAATCAAAACAATAGACCCTAATGTTTACCATAGGAAGATAATAGTAAACCACTCATTTTGAAAACTGGAAAATGAAGGGAGAGAATCAAACATTTATCCTGCTTTTCTTATGTGAATTGTACTGCTAGTTAATCCCATAGTGGTGGAGGGAAGTTTCTCTTTATGAAAGTATTCCAGCTAATAAGTGAAGAAAGAATAAAATTAGTATGTCATCATTTTGTAACCTCTAATTACCTAATGGATATAAGTGATAGACATCAATATCTGCAAAAAGGGCAAAAAGAGAGGTGGCTAGACCTGTGCCTTCTGACAGGAGAGCACTACACAATCTATGAAGTAGTTTTGTCCATAAAAATCAAGACTAAATCTGATTAAATATCTTAAAAAACTAATTTATAGGAAAGAGAGATGATAGAAGAACATTCTAAATAGCACCAGAGGGCTACAATCAGAAAAATCCAGAGCTTGGAACTCTTTATAGGACAAAGGATCTAATTCCTTCATCAAATACATTGCAAGGGGATGTGAGGAGGGGAGGGAGATAAAGGATATTGTGGCAATGTTAAAACAAAAGGATCCTTTTTTTTTTAGAGATACATATCTAAGTTTACAGATGAAATGCTGCAATATCTTGGATTTGTTTTAAAGTAACCTGGTGGCAGGTGAAAAAGTAGGTGGGGTTAGAGATAAAGCAAGATCAGACATGTACTGATGATTTTTATGGCTGGATGAGGGTCTATAAAGGTTTGCTGTTTTGCTGTTTCCACTTTTCCAAGTGTTTAAAAGTTTTCATAATAAAAAATTAAAATAAATCCCTCCTTATGTCATGCTTGGAGTGGTAATACTGTGCTAGATGCATCAAGGTTCTCACCAGTATCACTCTTTTTGTGTTTCATAAATATTGGAGCTTTGAGCTTCAGCTCGTTCATGCAGGGAACCCCCACGGAACTTCCCTGTCACTCTCCTCTCTGGCCATGTCAATATGGTGCTTGAAAGCATACGTACATACACATAAGCAAAAATATCTCAGCAAAGAGCTCTCATGACTCAAACATTCTGCTTTGAAGCTGCAAGGGGTATATGAAGGAGTCATGATTTCATGATTGGCACAGGCATTCGATGGAGCTCGTGACCAGGGGAGAGAAGAAGATAGTTATGGTGTTGAGGTTGGTAGGTGTTTTCATCTTGAAGTTCTGAGCAAATGACAAGGCAAATCCGGATGATAAGGGACACTGTGTTCTCATCCCATTATTTGCATTGGTGCAGCTACACTGAGTTTCCTAAATCAGATAATAATGTCTGCAAGAGAGCAAACTACCCAAATTCTTTACCGGGGGCCCTAGACGTGAGAGACGTAAGTGGGGTCAAGGAGATAAGCAAAATCTTAAGCCCTGTCACTGGGTGTGGGATGGTGACAGGAAATAGAAATTAGGGGCCAGGAAGTAAGAAACCAACCCAATGCTTATTTTTAGAAATGGCACCTCCCAGCCGTCAAAATTTAGTCTGCTGGTTAGGATGGTTCCTGTTTCTTTAGCCAGCATCATCAGCATCTGTGAGCATCCTAATTGTGTCCTACAGGGTTGGGAGTCCCTCCTGCAGGCTTGCTTTAACCCAGGGTTCACCCATTTGGGGCACTTTTCACACTGCTGAAGTTGCCCATTTACTTGTCTGTCTCCCACACTTGCTGGTAACCTTGCTGAGAACAGGGGGTTTTGCCTGTTCTTTGTGGTATCTTATCACATAGCGCAGAGCCTGGAATATAGACGTGCTTAAAAAATATTCACTGCAGAGCTGGAGATCACTGCGGAAGCAGTGTAGAGAGGTGGTTATCAGTGTGGGCTTCAGAGGTAGACAGATGTGGGTTTGACTCATGGCCCTGCTAACTCACTACACCCACTTCCCCAATGCTGTGTTCTGGTTTCCAGATTCTACCACTGACTTATTACAAGGCTTCAGATTTTGTAGAACACTTTGAGGCTTTCCTGGAACAAATAAAGCATATAACTGCACATTTTGGTGTGTAGGTAATATCGTAACTCCTCTAGGAAAATGATCCTGGGATTTTGCTGTGCATCTATCTGAAATGATTTCCACTGATGAACTTAAAAATAACCAAATATGAAACTTTAACTACCCACAATGCCTTGAACTTGTGTTAATAGGTCAGGCAATGAAGTGGACAAATGAACACCTTATGACAACCACTTGAGTAGATAAGCAAACCTGGGCGTCTTCAAATGTATATCTCCCTCCATCTTTGACATTTTGACTGGTTATCTCATAGCTGTGAGAATCCAGGTTGATTGCACTTGGAGCCCCTGGAGCCAGAAACTCTTGCCAGATTTCTTCTACCCTCTTGGCCACATCCTGTAGGGGTTGTTTCTTAAGATCTTGGACAGCCAGCCAGAACCTGAAGTGGGAGCAGAAACACAGTCAGTTCCAGAGGGCTCAGCATCGGGATGTTGCTGGAGATGGCCCCAGAGCTGATGTCCCATGAAATCCATTCTGCTGCATCTCTCAGCCTGCCCTGATGCCACTATGTGGGGCTGCAAAGACCATGGAGATTGCTGAAAATATCAAAGGTGTTCCTATTGTGCAGAACAGAAAAGAATTGCATATTAAAAGATCAATGTGCTTCTCGTTATCAAAACGAGATTTCTCTCCCTCTACATGAAGATCTCTCAACCTCAGCACTATTGCCACTTCAGGTTGGATAATTCTTTGTTGTTGAGGCTATTCTGTGTGATGTACGATGTTTAGCAGCAACCTTGGCCTCTACCCACTAGATGCCAAGAGCAACCCCCCTTCCCAAGTTTTGACAACTAAAAATGTTTCAAAACATTGCCCCATGTGCCCTGGGAGATGAACTCATTCCTGGTTGAGAACACCTGTGCTACATACATGCCACCATGCAGACAGTGTGAATCCCTTTGTCAAATCTAGTTGGGATCAATTGATGGCATCAAAATGGAGGAAAGATCACAGAAGAGGCAGGATCCTGGAATCATAAAGACTATCTGTGCAAGAATAAACCAGCCATTCCTATTATAGATGGAGAAACTGAGCCAGTGCACATCAGTGCTCAGCATGGTGCTTGGCAAATAGTAGGCGCTCAATACATGGGTTTCAGAGTGAAGATGGGCGCATCTGGAACAATGCTGAAGAGGCATACCATGAAAATTTCTCTGCAGAATGTTTCTCTTTCTGCAGAGGGAGAGAGAGAAAAATCTGCTCACTTCCATATTTGCCTCTGTTTAATCCCTCAGCATCCACATGGGAGCAGGGAGCTCTTTTCTGCTGAGAGCAGCAGCAGCCAGAGCCAAAGCTTGGACAATAGCTACTGGGCCTTAAGGATGGTTCCCAAGGCAGCCTTGCAGCAGGATCCAGGTCTGGTTGTCATATCCTTTGCCCTGTGAATGGACAGGCCAGCTCCCCCATCAGTGAGTAAGAGAGTAGGTCCTGTGCTGGTTCTCACAGCAGTGGGAATCACAGGTAGTCTAGTCAACAGAAAGGGAGGGTCAAGCAAAGTTGAACCACGACATGGTGGAAAGTGCGGACAGTGCATTCAATCTGTCATCAAATTTCATCCAAAGTAAGATGTACTCGGGTTTTGTGTGTTTGTGTGTGTGTGTGGGGGGGGGTGGTTAAACATGTTTTTCTGTTGCTGTTCAGAGAAATGTCTTTGGAGCCGAGTGCATGGCCCAAAGGTGCCACTCAGTGGCAGACTGGAGTAGTGCAACCCCATTTCTGCAAGGCGAGCAGACTGTGTGTGTGTGTATGTGTGTGTGAGTGTATGTGTGTCTGTGTGTGTGTCCCCAAATGCTGGGCTCCAACTCTTCCCCTGATTTGCCACTTTTTGTCATTTAGGATTCTGATGATATCCTTAAAGCGACCCCTCAGTGACCCTGCAGAGCCAAGCGTAAGGCAGAGAAGGCTTCATGACTTTCATCAGATCGGAAAGCAGGCTCTGCCCTCATCCTGTCTATGCCATATTTTGCCTTGGTGTGCCGTTTTGGGTGCGTCTCTCTTCATCTCTGAAACGGGCACCGAGTGGATGGAGGGATATGTGGCACAGCTCTGGAAAACCTGCTATCCAGACTTAACTCAGAAATGCTTTCAGGTCCTGTGAGGGGGAGCTGAGGAAGGGTCAGTGTGGCGGCCACAGGCTCCATGCTGGCCCAGTGTGATCCCTCGGATTCCAGCCCTCTCTCTGCAGGTGGCCTGGGCAGATACTACTGCCCAGCTCTTGCTGCTGCCATCTGGCGTCCCCTGCCCTTCTGCAGCTCCCTGACAGCCGCAAGTCCTGGGTGCTCAGGTCCTTCTGGCTTCTGGGTGAGAGGAAAGTAGTCATGTTCCTTTATCCAGAGTCCAGAGATGGTGGGGAAGGAAGGGCTTGAAAGGAGCTGTACCCCTGCCTCATTGTTCAGGCAGGCCCTTGACTCTCGAGCTGGGGCACGGGTCTCCTCCATCTCCCTTGCCTGCCCTAGGTTCCGTAGGGCCCTCTGTCCACTCTCTCAGGCCTGCCGTGAAAAGAAGGAAGTGGCCGGGAGGCTTGCAGGTGAAAACGGCCATCTGCTGACAAGAGTACCTACAAGGCTTTCTCTGCCTGGAAGGCCACGTCTGACCAGTAGGTGAAAGATGCAGGAACCTGGCTCTAAAGGAAGAAGCCAGTGTTGGTTTTTCCAAGGACCAGAAGGGGTCAAGTGTCCAGAGACGAAGTCAGTGAGTGCTCCTCAGCCCCATGCTGGGCAGACAGGAGAACCAGGTTCACAGAGGGAGGCCGCCTGGGCTGAATCCCTGGCTGGAAGTAACCTTCTGGGTCAGCGTCTTCCCATGGCCCCTGGCCCCTGCAACTTCTTACACAAATGGATGACACCTGGGTGATTTCCTGCCCCCTCAATCAATGCCACATGGGAGGTCACCTTCTGCCATCTCTGTCAGCACTGAGGAGGAGCTGCTGAGCCCCTCTGGGAAGGCCCTGAGGACCTCGGGAGCTCTGCACACTCCCCGCGGTTCCTGAGGACTCAGGGTCCTTTTTGCAGGATGATTTGGGGGCCACATGAAAATGCACATCAGTCAGCTGGATACAGAGATGTCCTGGAGCTGATGGAAATACAAATTTCAGAATCATTTTTTTTTGGTGGGGAGACAGGATCTTACTTTGTCACCCAAACTGGAGTGCAGTGGCTCCATCTTGGCTCACTGCAACCTCCGCCTCTCAGGTTCAAGCAATTCTCCTGTCTCAGCCTCCTGAGTAGCTGGGACTACAGGGGCACGTCACCATCCTCAGCTAATTTTTGTATTTTTAGCAGAGACGGGGTTTCACCATGTTGGCTGGTCTGGTCTTGAACTCCTGACCTCAGGTAATCTGCCTGCCTCAGCCTCCCAAAATGCTGGGATGATAGGCGTGAGCCATTGCACCAGGTCCCAGAATCAAATTTAATAAACTTTTATGTAAAAATAAAAAGGTTTTCTTTGTCACATAAAACCAAGAATTTTTTTAAGTACAAGTGAAAACAACAGGCATGCTGGAGGAAGATGAAGGGGAGGGGAAAGAAAAGGAGAGAGGGAGAGGAAAAGGGGAAGAAGGCAGAGGGGGAGGGTATGGGGTAACATTTCTTAGACAGCAGTTTTCTCCCCTGCACACACTGTGGACTCTCCTCTGCCTTCTGTCTGCCTTGGAGTTGACCTGCCTTGTCTCTCTCAGGCAACAGCAAAACTGCTGTCACAACAGCATCCTGATGTCCCGTATGTGTTTACCATCATTGGTTTCGAGGAACCTTTGTGTCAATTTGAAATTCAGAACAGGCTTTGGTTAGTGTTGGCCATCTTCGAGCCCCACAGGCCTGAGCCGGGGACTCGGAACCCAGGCTGCCCAGGCCACACTTCCCCCTACAGAGAGCCACAGCAGCTCCTCTCTGCACATCTGCTGTCCATGGGAGGCCCACTGAGGCTTTGGAAGCTTCTGCTCTTATCAAAAACCTGCAGGTACCGGTCCTCCTCGAGGGCAGTGGCAGGGAGTGAAATGCCAGTAGCCGCATGAAATCCATCCATCCTGTACTAAGCCTCCATGGCTTGCAGCAGAAGGGCCGTTGTGACTGGCAGGACACAAGGACTGGTATCTGGGAGACCACCTGTCCTGCCTCATCCCTGGTCCCTGCCAATTGTCATAGCAGCAGTGGGGAGGCAGCCCCTGTGCAGGCATTTGATCTGTGTTCATGACTTAGAAATGCTGGCAGGGAAACTAGCTTTTGGAGTGAGACAGCCTGGGCTCAGATACCACTGGGGCAAAGCCGTGGAGAATAGGACTGGAGGACCATCTAGGGGCTGCCCCAGCGGGAGCCTCCTTTCTCCTTAGAGGCTTTCAAGGAAGAGGATTTTCTCAAGGCTGGCTGGGTAAGACAAACCATTTGGCTTACCCAAATGGTAATGATTGATCATTCTCCATCCTACCAGGAAGTCTGGGCAGCCCCTTAGTCACCAGTTAACATAACTTTTCATAAACTAGAATTTTCATGGGTTAGATAATACAGCTTTTGGTTCGTTCCCAGAGAAAAAGCAAACTCCAGGAGAGAAGAAAGTGTTTCTGTGCCCTCTGCTGGTCAACCGGAGATGTAGGAAGCAGGGCTTAAACTTGGTTTAGTTCCTGGCGGGGCTGAAATTCCCGGGTGCCTATGTAAGTAAGTAACCACCCCCAGCACCACTGAAGCTGAGTTCTGTTCACTGGGCACTGGATGAAACACTGCAGATGGTTGTGGTGTCGTGGAAGTCACCTCTCTTCCTATTAATCATGGGTTTGGTAAGTGGTGGATCCTGCTGGGCCTAGTGAACCTTCTGAGGTCTTCCTAGGACCCAGGGCAACTGACAGAGACAAGAGCTCTCCAGAGGAACCTGGCACCCCACTGTGTTCTCTTTTAATTGCTTCTCCCTTCAGCTGACACTGTGTGGAACTCGGATCATCAATCTGCAGGTTAGAAGAACAACTACCTTCTCTCAGGAGATGTTACAGCTCATAAAAAATGTACGGGGGACACTCTTTGCTGTGGGTTTTGATTTTTAACTCATTCTGTGCCATGCAGCAGAGGGTGTCAAGCCAGGGAGGACAAAGATTTGTGTAGGAGAGATGTGGGAGAGGGTGAAAAGATGGCAAGGAGAGACTGTCATTATTCTGGGAAAATGCACAAAGCAGGCAGAAGGATGAGGCCAAGAAACGGAGTGGAGCTCCCTGCATCAGAGCTGTGAGGCCCCTGCCTTGTGGACAGAAGCCACGTGCATTCCCAAGGCACTCAGCAAACAGCTGTCTGTGGGTCCAGTCAGTGCAAAGGGAGCCTGCACCTAGCTCAGGGTGGGTCAGAAAAGGAGGAAAAGAGGTAGACCCTGCCACAGAGAGCCCACAGCTTCAGCAAAACGCACTGCTGGTCATACCCCACCCAGTCCACGGAGATGACGTCCCCATCCTCATCTCACAGACCCAACCAGAAGAAATTGATCAAAGGGGACGCCAACTTCTATTACGTCATCATAGAAATCATTCCTTAAAGGATCCAGGGTGACACTTTGGGGCTCCTCCATTCCACATTCTGAAGCTCTGATACAAATTCAGCTGCTTGGCTACTTAACTGGCACCCCTTGGGTTGTGCAAAAATGTTATGATCTAAGCAGTCCTTTCACTGGAGAGATGAGAGGGAGCACAGGACGACAGAGAAAGTGGAGAAGCACTTTGTAATCTACGCAGGTGAGTTCTGGTCAGGCTTTTTCCTGCCATGCTCCAATGCCAGTGGCCTGGGCCCCTCACCAATCCCGCGGAGAAGGAACGACTCCAGCACGGCCAACGTGGCAGGTTGGCAGGATCCTCAAGTTGTGCCATATTGTACAACTCCCAGGGGCCTCCATGGCATGGGCCGCAGTGGAGGTGCATCTGTACGGCCGTGCCTGGCTGCTCTGATATTTATTCAGTCAGCTCTGAATCCGCAGGCCCTGTGCCACGCTTGGTGCCAAGCTGATATCTGCAGCTGCAGGAATGGACACAAAGGAATGGGGAAGAGGCTGCCCCGTGACGGGTGACAGAAGAGTCCTACAGTTATGTGATTTACAGCTGAGCTTCTTTCCCACCCACCATGTATCCAGTTATGCTGAATATCATAAAAATGGAATTTGGGCATCCAGAGAGGATTTTAGAGGCTCTTGGCTATCCTTTTCCTCCCTGCTATTCTATTTTCCTTACTCCCTTTCCTGTCATGGAGCAGGGGTGACCCTCTGAAGTCTGGGTTTCTGCATGCTGGGGGTGTGGTTTAGGCTCTGGTACATGAACACATGCTCACACGCATGCTTTCACCCAAGATTAAATGTAGCCCTCCTGGCACAGGGAAAGGAGCTGGCAGAGGCGCAGGAGGTGATGGCAGGAAGAAGCACTGAACACCTGCCAGGGACACACTCCTTGGTGCACTCTGGGTTTTAAGTGTGATGCATAACTTGTGAAACGAGTCTGAACTGATATGTGGTTCTGGCTACATGCAGGGCTTTCCGGAATGAATGCTCTGACCAGGCAAGGTGGCAGCTGAGCCAGTGGATGCTCCTGGGACCCTCACAATGACCAAACTCTGGTTCATTCTTCAAGCTCTCTGCAACAGTGCATGCAGCAGAGGGTCCTGAGGCTGCTTGTGGGCTTAGAGGTAGTTAGGTAAAGGGATCCTCTATACCACTCCATCTTGTAGACCCAAGGGGAACAAGTAAGAAGGGGAGATGAGAAGGACTCCCGGGGGAGTCATAGGGATCATGGAGGAGATGGAAACTGGGACTGAGCTGGCTGCACAGAGAGGCCACCTGGGTCCATCAAGCTGGCCACAGAGAGCTTTCCTTCCTAAACCCGGGAGGCTAGTCTGAGCACCACCCTAGTGAAGATTATTAGAAATCAAACCTTCTGTTACAAATACTTCATTAGGCATTGAAGTGAAGCTCTGAGATGTGTTTGGAATCATGCCTCAGCATAAGGAAAGGCTCTTGTATAATAACCCAAAATAAGATACTTAGCCTTATCTGGTTTATAACAGACACGTGGATGCCTAGAACAACATGCTCTGCACAGCTAGTTGGCATCTACCTGTCCTCCCAGGACCTTACAGAGTGGGAGAGGCCCATCGGCCACCCCTTTCCTCATTTGGTCCTCCAGCTTGGAATATTCTCTATCCTTCTTCTTTGTCTACTATTATCCTGTGCATTCTTCAAAGTCCAGCTTATGATTTAACCACTTCAGCTTTGATTCTTCTCCTTTAAATGCTTTCAAAATGGTTCTTAGAGTTTACACTCATTTATAGACATTCAATGATTCAATAATTTCTTGTGTTTTTTCCTCAAGGACCTACAAGGTCGTTGCAGGCAAAGATCACACATCTTGACTTGTGTCTCTCAGCAGACTCTCACAGGGCTTGATACAGCACAGGTGTAGCATAAATATCACTTGATTGATGTATGGGACCGAGATGGTCTCACTTGAAATAAGTGCATGGATGTTGCACATTAACTTTGGAGGGGTAGTTCTTTGCCCGCAGTACATGCTCTGAGTTTTTTTTTTTTTTTTTTTTTTTGAGACGGAGTCTTGCTCTATTGCTCAGGCTGTAGTGCAGTGGCCGGATCTCGGCTCACTGCAAGCTCCGCCTCCCGGGTTTACGCCATTCTCCTGCCTCAGCCTCCCGAATAGCTGGGACTACAGGTGGCCACCACTTCGCCCGGCTAGTTTTTTGTATTTTTTAGTAGAGACGGTGAATTTTTAAAGTAATACAATATTTAAACATTATTAAGACATCTTTAAAGAAAACAGCACTGGAAGATGGGTGTTACTCTACTATATGAACCAGAACCTGGTACAAAGAAAAAAGAAAGAGAGAGATTCCATCTTACCCATTAAGAAGTCACCAGTTTGCTAAGATCACTAGATAAGTCTCAGATAAGTCACATTTTCTGCAGATTTCTGATTCTTCATCTAATACCATAAAAGTCTAAATAAACAAGTTCCCAAATTTTTCATGATCAAGGAGACTTTTCCTTTTAATTTACCCCCTTTTCTTCCTCTCATATTGGACCTGAGGTTTTGAATATCATATTTTTTCTCCTATTAAACAGTAATTATTAATACATTTCCCTCATCAGGCATTATAGACCAATAGGAACAATCAGGTGCTCTCACTGGCATCAGATGATCAGAGTAACCACTATTTGGAGTTGACAGAAGTCATTCTCAAAGAAAAAAACATGTTTTTATTAGCTGCTACAGTTACATCTCCAGTTATTGAGTGATATTTACTTTACTCTTTGAAATTCTGAAATGAGCCCACTGACTCCTCCCTCTACTGTTTAGCTTCTCAGATATTCAGGACCCCAGACTGGGAAGTTTTGAGGAGAGAGCCTCTGAGGTGCCTCTCTATTCTGAAACTCCTTGGTTCTATGGCTGTACTTAACGAATGATGTTGTCAAATCCGTTCGACTATCTAATTATTATTGAAGACTTATTTCCAATTAGTTGAACAAAGCTCACATAGACTTGAACTGAAGTATGCTGGTGTTAGTAGGTGCTATTATGGTGGTGACAGAGTTGCATATTTTAATTTGTTCTTCTCTATTTCAAACTCAGCCAGATTAGCTGGCATTTGGATTTGAACCCTGATAATGTTTCATTGAGAAAGAGAGATGGAGAGACGGATTATGCAAATTTCTTCACACACATTCCGCACACAGCTCAAACTTAGAGAGATTTACCTGAGGTTTTCTGAACTGAATTCGGACTCCAGGAATCGTAGAAACTGGTCCCGCCCCACCTGGTCCTTCAATATCTCATCGAAAGAGAAGCCCCATCTTTTTACTCGCTGTTGGCTGGGCTCTTTGCTTTGGGGTGAAGGAAGAAGGTTTAAAAAAGATCAATACCAGAGAAAAGCTTGTGTCATATTCTCTTCAGTGACTCAAATCTGTTTTGCAGTCACTCACCAAAAGGAAACATCTCATATTTAAGGGGCAGATTCTACAAAAGCTGCACAAATTCCAAATGCAGACTTTGGTACACCAACAGTAACTAATGGTGAACAGTTTCTTTAAGGAGGCATGTTAAGTGATGGTCACCGGCATTACCTTCAAATGGCTGCTGTCTACCATGCAATTGATTAAGCTCCCTGGACCGTTCCTATCAATTATGGACCCATCTTTTGACTCTGTAATTTTTTCACTAGTACTATAACCCAGGATGCTTCATGGACCCAATCTTTCATCAAAACACATTATCCCCCACCTACCATCCCTTCCTCAATCCTCAGGGGAGAAATTAGGGTCCTGTTTCGAGCCAAGTGATGTAAAAATGGTCGGAAATGTATTGACACATCCAGAATAAAGCATATTCTCTTGTCAGAAGCAGAATGTTACATGCATTTATTACCAATCATGTACGGTGCTTACTGTGTGCTAGACACTGTCTCAAGCATTTGAAATCTGTTAACTCACTGAGTCCTCACAACTACTCTGTGAAAAATGTACTAGTATTATTCCCATTTTCCAGAGAGGGAAAGTGAGGCCTCATGATAGTTTGCCTAAGGACACACAGCTAGGAAGTAATGAAGTCAAGAATCAAATCTAGACAGCAAGGCTCTAGAGGGCATCCAGTTTTGTTTTGTTTTGTTTTGTTTTCTTTTTTGAGATGGAGTCTCACTCTGTCGCCCAGGCTGGAGTGCAGTGGCGTGATCGCGGCTCGCTGCAACCTCCATCCCCTGGGTTCAAGCAATTCTCCTGCCTCAGCCTCCTGAGTGGCTGGGACTACAGGCGCGTACCACCACGTCTGGCTAATTTTTTTGTATTTTTAGTAAAGACAGGGTTTCACTGTGTTAGCCAGATGGTCTTGATCTCCTGACCTCGTGACTACCCGCCTCAGCCTCCCAAAGTGCTGGGATTATAGGTGTGAGCCACTGCACCTGGCCCCAGTTCTTAATTCTGCTATGCTGCATAGCTCATCTTTGCTATGCTGTCTCACATTCAGACTAAAGTATGGGAACTGTTCTAATTCTTCTGGTGTTGGGCAATAAGAACATTTCCTTCAGCTTCTGTCTTTCCATTTAAAGTCCACTTGCTGTATTTTTTTGTTGGCCCTTGAAACAGCAATAAGGTCCTAACTCACAAGTCTCACGCTGCAACCCTTCCCTATTCAAGCTGTGGTCTGTGAACCAGAAGAAGAACCATAGGCCCCACCTGCACCTGCTAAATCATAACCTACAGTGCAAGAAGAAGCCAGGTGATTTACGTCCACATTACACTTGGGAAACATTGGTCTGGTAATACTCATTTTACCTCTTTTAAAAAGTAGACGCATATATTTTATTATTTCTAACAGACAGTAAGAGATTAAATCATGTTTCCTCTTATTATGGAGCTGACATATTCTCAATACTTAGAAAACTGCACTTAGTAAAAAAAAAAGAGAGAGCTGTGTGTGGGAAAGCTTGGAAAAGCAAATAACTGTAGACTGGCGCTGTCCAGTATAATTTCCTGCAATGATGAAAATATTTCATAATTGTGCTCTCCAATATGGCAGCCACTAGCCCCATGTGGCTATTGGGCAGTTGAAAAGTGGCTAGTGTGACTGACGAACTGAATTTCAAATTGCATTTAATTTTAAATAATTCAAATTTAAATTTAAATAGCTACACGTGGCTAGTGGCTACTATATTGGTATGCAGCTCTAGATATACCCCATCCAAACCTAACTACTTCTGCACCAGCACACATAATCAGCAACAGCAGTATCTTCTAATTACAATGATGATGATCAATAGATCATGAGCTTGGGGGTCAGGGAGCCCCTGGCTTGCAACTCTGCATTTCCAGACATAGTCCAATAGGGTCATGGTGGTAGACTAACCCTATCAGGTCAAACAATGGGAGATTCCATGCAAGATCTCTTCCAAAGCACCAGGCTAGGCATGAAGACAAATCCTGGATTCTCTCAAACGCAAGTCACAGACCTAATCAAACTCAGTAACTTTCAAGGGAACCAAAAATACTGTTTAATGGAAGAATTCCCCTGGGGTTGAGGCTAGCAGCAAATTTAAGCAAATGTCCAGAGACTGCAGGACATTGTATCTTTCTGCCAAGGTCATGCTGTAAAGGATGGACCCAACCATTTACTCTTTACCAGTGGAGGATTCAGGGCTCTCCAAGGATGGTACTAGTGGCAGCTGTACCTCGACTGAGGGCTGTGCCCATAGTAGCAGCTGTAGAAATTTACTCAGACTTTGTAGTGACTGCCTCATGGATGCACATTCACCACCAGTGTCACCCCTTTCTGGTACCCAGGTGGTGAGTCCACATTCGTTCCACCAGATTCCTTGGTGGTGGCAAGAGTGGGAGAAAGGCAATTTTTGGAGTGGGCCAGAAATCTCGGGGTGTCACTGTAGATGTAGAATTAGAGGGAGGCTTAGGACAGAAGTTGGGGGTATCTGGAAAATTGCAAGGTCACAATTCAGCAGAAATAAGTGGGTCTAGAGAGCCAGGGTATCCTGATGTATTAGTTTCTTAGGATTGCCATAACAAAGGACTAACAAACTGGGTGGCTTAAAAGAGCAGAAATTCATTCTCTCACAGTTCTGGAGGCTAGACGTCCAAAATCAAGGTGTTGACAGGGCCATGCTCTCTTGGAAGGCTTTAGGGGAGAACCAGCTTCACGACTTTTCCTTAGCCTCTGATGTCGGCATTCTTCAGCTTGCAGATGCATCACTGCACTCTCTCCTACTGTGTTTCTGTGTCTCCACATGGTGTTTGCTCTGTATATGTCTGTGTCTCTGCTTTCTCTTCTTACAAAGTCATCAGTCATATTGGATTAGAGGCCCACCCTATTCAAGTATGACCTCATCTTAACTAATTGCATCTGCAACAACTCAATTTCCAAATAAGTCAGATTCTGAGGTTCTGGGAAAGAGATGAATTTTTAGATGATACAATGTAACCATGTATCCTTGGCTTCCCTCAACTATCCATTATTCACAATCGTATTTCCACAACTGGATGATCTACATTTCTTCCTTGTTTTCCTAGTACGATTTCACCATTGGGAGTCTGTTCTATTAAAAGCTTCCTGGATACAACTTCCCTATACATATCTCTTCTGTATCGCTTGAGTATTCCCAGTATCATCCACTTTAAGGTTTAAGAAAAGACTTGAACATGTTGCTACCACTGAATGGTCTCTTGTGTTTATAACATAATTCTGCAAATTAAAATATCTTTCAACATCCAACTCCAGGTGAGTGGTACAATAACTGTCTCTCAGCCAAATTCAAGCAAACAATCCACAGAAGCACAGCCTCTTTACAACCATTATGTAGAGATATGTCCTTGGGACAAATTCTCTAATAGAGTTTTGTGTCAGCATTTGGGTTTTCAAGAGTTTGCACTGTCTTTCCAGCTATCTTTTTAGCTCTTTGAGGTCAGGGACCATATCTCATGTGTCTTTGTACTGAGCATAGGACTTTTCACATGGCAAATGTTCAGCACTAAAATGAAATCAATTTAGAAATGTGTATAGTGATGTGGGTGAAGTGTCCTTATCCTGACAGTGTTTTCTAATCGCTAGCTGGATGCCTTTTTCTAACTCTTACTTGTCCTCTGTGTCTCGTCATTCTCACCAAGTTCCTGCCTCCCACTGGACAACCCAAACCAACACATAGCAAAGACAGGTGGCTCTCCAGGGGTATCTGTCTTTCATTCCTGCTGACCCCCCAGCTAGAGATGGAGGAAAGCTGCCAAACTGAGGACAAGAAAGCCAGATTCAAAGGAAGCAACAGTCTATATCAAAGCTCATTTCTGCAGGAGCTTCATAGTGCTAGGCATGGTGTAAGGAGCTTTCCTTACAGTGCCCCCTTTAAATCTTAATATAAGCCAGGGAGGCTGACAATAGTATTTAAACATCCAGAGTTCAAAAGAGGCCAGATTGTCCAAGGCCACACAGCTGGTAGGTGGCAGTCTGGAAGTGGATCCCAGGACTGCCTGTCTCCAAAGCCTATTCTTTGTTTCTACTCTGTTACCTTGCCTTCTACTGCATTTGCCTCATTCAACATCTAAACAAAGACTTGGGGAAGATATGAGCTATCTTCAAAACACTTAAGAATTATGTTAAGGACTAAATGTTTGTGTCCCTCTCCAAATTAATATGTTGAAATCTTGATCCACAATGTGATGGTATTAGGAGGCAGGATATTTGGGAGGCGATTTGGTCATGAGTGGGATTAGTACTCTATAAGAGAACCAGAGAGAGCTCTCTTTCCCTTCTGTCATGTGAAGACACAGCAGGAAGACAGCCATCTATGAACTAGAAAGCAGATCCTTACCAGATATTGAATTTGCCAGCACCCTGATCTTGGATTTTCTAGCTCCAGAACTGTGAGAAATAAACTTCTGTTGTTTATAAACCACACAGTCTGTAGTATTTTTGTAATAGCAGCCCTAACAGATTAAGACAGAAATTCGTACCGCGAGTGGGATGCTGCTGTAATGAACAACCAAAAATGTCAACGTGGCTTACAGGGTAATGAATAGAAGCTGGAAGGTTTTGAGATATATGTTAGAAAAAGCCTAAATTGGCTGGGTGTGGTGGCTCACATCTGTAATCCCAGCACTTTGTGAGGCTGGGGCGGACGGATCACAAGCTCAGGAGTTTAAGACCAGCCTGGCCAACATGGCAAAACAACATCTTTACTAAAAACACAAATATATATATAATAATATATATATATATAAGCTGGGCGTGGTGGCGGGCACCTGTAATCCCAGCTACTCGGGAGGCTGAGGCAGGATAATTTCTTGAACCTGGGAGGCGGAGGTTGCAGTGAGCCGAGATCATGCCACTGCACTCCAGCTTGGATGACAGAGTGAGACTCCATCTTGAAAGGAAAGGAAGGAAAAGAAAGGAAAGGAGAGAGGAGGGGAGGGGAGGGGAGCCTAAACTGCTGTCACTAGGTCTTTAAAGGATATTCTGGTGAGGGCTCAGAAAGAAGAGAGGAGAGCTATAAAGAAAGCCTCAATCTTCCTAGATAATACCTAAAGAATCCTGAACAGAATATTGATAGAAATATAGATGGTAAAGGCCATTCTGATGAGTTTTAGACATAAATGAGACATATATCACTGGAAACTAGAGAAAAGTTGATCCTTGTTATAAAGTGGCAAAGAATTTGGCTGAATTTTGTTTGGTTCTAGTATTTTGTGAAAGGTAAAATTGCAAGCAATGAAATTAAATATTTAGCTGAGGAAATTTCTGAGCAATGTGTTGAAGGTGCAGGTTGGCTCTTCCTGACTACTTATAATAAAACGTGACTTAAAGACAGGATTGTTAAGCATATAAAGAAACCAGAACCTGAAGATTTAGAAAATTCTTTGTCTATCCATATTGCAAAAAACGAGACCACTAGTAGTGTGGCCAAGTGACTGTTTGATAAGGATATTAGTATGGATGAGTCATCTCAACAGAATCCAGGAACTATTCTTCAAGACAATGGAAGAATTACTCAAAAGCAATTCAGAGTTCATCAGGGCTGCCACTTGCACCATAGGCCCAGAGTGCAAGGGACATGTGGTGGGAGAGCAGAACAGTTTTAAAGGATCAATTCATCTCTTCAATTTAGGTAGGCCAGGATGCTCCTGCCCAGTGCCTTGGGATGGGGTCCCCACAGACAGCAATATGGGCTGCACCCAGCAGAGCCATGGTGGACTGGGCTGCCCAGAAGAGCTGCAGGCAAGGAACCCCAGCCTGGAAAAGCCATAGGGACCCCAGGAGAAAGCTTCTGTGGGGCCATCCCACCAAGCTGTGGGGATGATGCTGCCACCCAAATGGGCCTGGAAGACAGGGCATCAGCCCAGGAAAGCCATGGGTGTCTGACTCCAGCCCAGGAGAGCTATGGAGGTAGGGTTGCTGCCCCAGTGGGTCTAAAAGACAGAGCATCAAGCCAAAGAGGATTATTCTAGAGCTTTAAGGTTTAATATTTTTTGCCCTGTTACATTTTGGACTTACTTGAAACCCATTACCCCTTTCTTCTTTCCTATTTCTCTCTCTCTCTCTTTTTTTTTTTTTTTTTTTTTATTTGAACGAAAATGTCTATCCTATACCTGTCCCACCATTGCAGTTTGGAAGCACATAACTTGTTTGGTTTCACAGGTTCACAGCTGGAGAGGAATTTGCTCAGGATGAATGGTATCTTTAATCTCATTCATATCTGATTTAGATGATATGTAGATAAGACTTTGGACTTTAGAATTGATGCTAGAACAAGTTAAGACTTTGAGGACTATTGAGATGGAATGAAAGTATTTTGCATGCAAGAGGACAAAAATTCTGGGGATCTTGAGGTAGAATGTTGTGGACTGAATGTCTGTGTTCCCCTTCAAATTTACATGTTGAAATCCTGACCCCCAATGTGATGGTTTTGGGAGGTGAAGCCTTTGGGAGGTAATTAGGTCATGTGGAATGGAATTAGTGTCCCTATGAAAGGACACCCCAGAGCTCTCTTGCCTTTCTGCCATGTGAGGACCCAGCCATGTATGAACCAGGAAGGAGGCCCTCACCAGACACCCAATCTGTGGCATCTCGACCTTGAACTTCCCAGCCTCCAGTACTGTGGGAAAAAAAATTCTATTGCTTTTAAGCCACATAGTATATGGCATTTTTGCTTTAGCAGCCTAAACAGACTAAGACAAGTTATTAGAAAATTATGAAATAATAAGGCAGTTCCTTAAAAGAAAATAATCCAATGTCCCCATCTCAGAGCCAAGGTTACTAAAGAAACAACCACAATTTTATTTAATACCTCAAGAACAACCTGAGGGTCCTGAATACTCCAATGAAGAGTGGTCCAGTTATTTCTTTTTCTTTTCTGTTTTCTATTTTTGAGATGGAGTCTCACCCTGTCGCCCAGGCTAGAGTGCAATGGCATGATCTCAGCTCACTGCAACTTCCGCCTCCCAGGTTCAAACTATTGTCCTGCCTCAGCCTCCCGGGTAGCTGGGATTATAGCTGCCTGCCACCATGCCCAGCCAATTTTTGTATTTTTAGTAGAGACAAGGTTTCACCATGTTGGCCAGGCTGGTCTCAAACTCCTGACCTCGTGATCTGCTCTCCTCAGCCTCCCAAAGTGCTGGGATTACAGGTGTAAGCCACTGTGCCTGGCCCAGTCATTTACGCTGTGTAACAAACCATCCTAAAATCCAGGGGCTTAAAAAAGCAATTTATTAGTCTCTCTCACTCTCCTGTGGGTTGACTAGGCTCCACTGGGTGGTTCTCACTTGGGGCTCACATGGTTATAGCTGGAGATGGGGTCATTTGGAGGTTTGACTGGGCTGTGCATCCAGGAGGGCTCATCACCTAACAGCTGATGCTAGTTGCTGACCAGGAGCTCAGCTGAGGCTGTTGACCAGACTGTCTGCACATGGCCTCTCCAATGGCTTGGGCTTCTCCAAGCATGGCAGATGGATTCCAAGAAGGAATGTCTCAAGAGCAAATATTTCAAAATACCAAGGTGGAAGCCACCATAGGGGTTCTGGATTACTGGTTCTCAAACAGTTTCAGAGAGGGAAAAAGGTGTTCCCTCTCTTTTCATCTGGCCTTGGTCTTGGTGTCCTACTCGATGTAAAGAGGGAAGGCACCAATGGGGCCATATTTGGAGATCCACCACCATAGGAAAGGAACTTGACTAATATCCTGGATTAATAGTTCTGTCAAACTCCCTGTGCCTGGGCAGCTCAGGGATGATCTCTGCCTCTCAGCAGGTCAGGTTGGCTAGGAGTGAATGCCTACGGCCAAGCTGGACAAGCCACGTTCCTTGTCGCTCTTTGCTCATGTGCCTGATACCCAGCAGAGAGGGAGAGCTAAACTAAAGTCATGTGGAGAGAGCAAATCACAAACCACATTCTGCTGACAACACAAGGTTTCATTAGACCCCAGCATCTGGTTAGTGGCACCACCAGAAACACTTTCCATATGCATCCCTGGGACACTCTCCTGGTGGTTTTCAGATGACATAAAGAACTATGTCATCTGGCAACTTTTGGCTGACTTCTCCTCAATGAGAAGCACTGGCAATCACTATTTTCTTTAATTAAACTTTACTTCTCAGAATTTACTCTTTCTCTTTAGGGATCTTGTTCTGTCACCCAGGCGGGAGTGGAGTGGTGCGATCACAGCTCACTATGTTGCATAAACTTGAGGTATAGTTTGACCATCCTTTTAAAATAGTTGCCTTTTTTTCCCCTCTGAATATAACTTTCTTATCCTTGGACTTCCAGATCGAATAGCTTGTCTGAGAAGGAGAAATAATTAAAGCATAGTTTTCTGCTATTTATGGTATATCCTATGTCATTTTGTCCATGATTCTGTTCAACTGCTATGGCCATCCTCCATTTGGCTGTCTGTAACCTTCCCACGGCAGACACAGTATATTCTCCACCTTGCAGAATTTAGACATTGTCTGTGACATCCTGGGCCCTGGAAATCATAACGAGCCCGCCTGGACCCCTTCACCCAGCCCAGTAAAGTCCAAAGTCCACCTGAGATTGACATGAATTCCTAAGGGATCCCTTCATTCTCACTGTCTCTCCTTTCCCACAAACCTTCACCCACACTCAGCAAACCCCTCCTCTCATGAAGTGTTCGGGAGGGTGGGGGCCTTACTGGAATTTGAGGGTCTTGAAAAGGGGGTACATATTGCACCTCCTGGCAGTCTACTATTTAAAAAATCACATACTAGGCATTCCTGCTTTTGAAAAGTCCCTGGTCACCTCAATGCTAGGCATTTCCTTGGCCTTGCACAGAGACCTAGTTTTTGTTGGCCTCTGGCTTCTCTCCCTCCCCTGGCTTTCCCTTCCCCTTAGCTCTCCCCTCTCAGGAACAGAGAATACATTTGTCTCATTTTCTCAGCAGGACAGCACAACCCTCTCCCTTTGTTGTTTGAGTCTCTGCCAACCCCTCTGCCCTTAGGGCCTTACTTTCTGCCCCAAGTGGCTTAATGTCCTTTGCCAAGCAAGGAGGTGTTCTGGTGCCAGATGGTAAGATAGTATGTTTTATTTACCTTGCTACATTTGTATCTTGAGAGCCCTTCTTGTTCAGAACACAGCACATATTCGGCTTCTATACATATATATTGAATTAAACTGAAACTGAGAGAAAGTGACTCAATTATTTTATTGGTCATCTTCAGCCTTCGTTTTGTGGACAGAAACCATCCCTTGGCTGAAGTGTGATGTTGGCACTGATTCCACACTCTGTTTTTTCCTAACATCACTGCCAGCAACTAAGTGGGTAGGAGTAGTCTGTTGGGAGAAGAAACAGGGTTTCGTTTTCACTTGTATCTGAACACTTGATTCTGCCTGTAAGTGGACAGAACACTGTAGCTGTCCTAGGTTAGGCATGAAGTTCGGAGTCGAAGCTAGAACAATAGGAGTAGAACCAGGGCATGAGTAGCATGGGGCAGGTAGCAGCTCCTTGGGGAAAAAGTGCTGAATAGGTTGGAATAAACCAACAGGCCAGGCGACCCCATTTTCCTAAATGATTACATACTTCTTTGCTGACTTTCAAGAACAAAAGAGGAAGTTCATTTTATCTTTGTGAATTCGGTTCACACGCTTGCCTCTCCTCCTTTCCCAAATACCAATGAAACAATCAAATAAAGAATGACTTATTCCTCCATCCTCCCTCCAGCCCACACGGTGCCCACTGTGTGCCAGATAGGCCTAGGCACTGAAATCATTCTAAGTTCTATTTGGAAAGGGAACCAGGAGGGGGATGTGACATAGAACAGCTGGAGGGATGAGTGGCCACTCTAGATTGGTGGTCACAGAAAGCCCTTCTCAGGAAGGGACACCAATGCTGAGTGAGACTTGAATGAGAAGTGAAGCCAGCCATGTGAGGATATGGGGGACAAGTGGCCGAGGAGGAGGAAACAGGAAAGAGCCCAGCGCTCAGTTAAGTAAATAAAAAAAACCCAAAACAAAAAAACTAAACATAGTATATAGAGGCAAAGAAATTTCCTGTCAGCAGATGAGAGCTTTGAGAAATTTCAGAAAGGCACGAAGCAGATAGACTGAACTTGTGGCATAACAGATTGACAGCAGCCTACGATTCCACTGGAGGCATCAGAGAAGAAAATAGCTGAGTGTCCCCAACAGAATCCTTGGAAAACCCCAAGCTCTGAGCAGCAGAATTGGAAGTGGAGGCAGGGGGTGGGCATCAGACAAGGGGCATATGGAAGCAACTCAGGAGCATGGAACAGGCTCCACATGGCAGAAAGGGTTTACTAAGTTAAGAGAGATGTTTCCTGGCCAGCTTCTCATATGGACAGTAAGGTCAGAGGATTGTGCTCCTGCCAGCAAAGCACACACACAGAGAAAAAACATCCTGGGAACCAGGGAGACTTTAAAGACACGCTAACTTTCTTCCCACCTCTCACTGGCTTTCGCAGCTCCAAGTGGATTCCCCTAAGGCCCAGCACAGGAGGGAGAAGAGTAGACTTGTTGGGGAGTACCGTGGCGAGGAAACAGAAAGACATCAGAAACTCCATCAGGGCTTGACCCACAGAGTAGAACACTTGGCTGCAGGGATGTCACACTAGGGAGGATGGGGATCTACCTCCCCAAGATTCCTATTGCTGCCTGTCTCACTGGAAGAGAGGGTTTTTAATCTTTTAATCTGTTCTTGGGCCACATACCCAGGACCCAGAGGGGAACCTTGGCAATTGACCTATGCCCAAACATTCATATGTTCAGGTGCAGCCCTGCTCCTGTGTGAACTGCTCAGGGGAAAGCCTGCCAGGGCAACTCCATGAACCAAACCAGGACTTCTTAAACTGTGGTGTGTGCCTCAGAATGCCTTGGGTGCTTGCTCAAGATGCAGATGCCCAGAGCCACCCCAGTATGTGCGCATTTTTAAAGAGGAGCCCAGGTGATTCTGATGCACAGCATGGCTTAGAACTATTGGCCCACACCATCACTGAGGGCACCCTTACCAGCTACTGATGGAGTCCTAGGCCATGGCCACACATTTGACTTTTTAAATCTCCCCGAGTGTGGGGAGATTAAAAAAAAAAAGCCCAGTTGCCAGAAATTCTGAATTAATTGGCTGTGTGTGAGGACCAGGCATTAGTATTTTTTAGAAACTTCCATGTGGTTCTAACGTATGGCAGGATTGAAAGTTAATACCTTCATTTATAAAAATGAGCAGTCTTCCAAATAGCTGGGCATACGAAAAGAATGATCTGCTCTGAGCAGTGACCAGAGGAATGAAACAATGACTAGAAATGATTCTCTAATAAACAACCCTGAATAAAACTAAGTGGCAGAAATAGAGAGGAGATATGAAAATATGGAAAAAATATAAACTGTGAAAAAAATCTATATCACATCTCCAGGGGGATTAAGATGATAAACACCAATAGAATAGAGCAGGCTACTGGGAAAACAACAGTCCAGGAAGTATTAAGAAGTCTTGGAAATGAAAAGCGTGATTATCAACCACCCTCCCAGCACTCAGTGGGAAAAGAAAAACTCGTTAAAATATAAAACCACAGAATGGACACCACTGAAAAATCAAAGCAGTGATTCCGAAGAGCAATTCAGGAAATTGCATCCTTTGAATATAGAATAAAAAGACTAAAGATGGAAATTATAACAGAGAAAATATAAGAGATGTAGCAACTCCATCCCAGAGGCCCAGAATTCTTAAAAAAGGATTTCCTGAAAAGTGAGCATCGAATGGAAAAAAAAGCAGCAATGATTTTTTAAAAAGAGAAAAAAAACCCTGAGTGAAAGAAAGAGTTAAGTTCTTGACTTAGAACAGAAGGAACTACTTAGGGCTCATCAGAAATATTAGAAAGAAGATACATATTATATACTAGTCGTTTTTTAAATGTTCATAGAAATACAAGTTCAAAAATGTTGGTTTAAAATATATCAAGTTAACATACCTCTGGGAAGAACGGGATTTAAAGGAGGCAAAAGCAACCTCACTATTTTATATACTTTACTCTTGTTTGTTTAAATCGATGATGTTTTTAATTAAAACATTTAAAAGTAAATACAACTAGAATAGAAACTAGGGTTTTACAAAGTTAATATAAAATTTGATTAATAAAGTAAAAGTCAGGGAAGAGAAAAAGAAGAACAAAGAATGAGATTCAGAAATATATCAGGAAAAAGACAAAATATACGATTCAAGTAAATGTGACTGTTTTATATCCCAATATCCAAAGCAAAACATATTGCTAGAATCTGTCTAATAACCATGTGAAAAGATTCTCAAGTATATTAACAAAGAAAAGAGTAAAATGAGAATTATTTTAACCTTTTGGATTTGCAAAGATAAAAAGATTGATGATGCTTGGGATGGTAAGAATGTGCGGAAATGAGCACTTCTAAGCTAAGGGAAAGACAAAGATGTGTTACAGTTTTGCTCAAGAGGAATCTGGACATATGAACTAAAAATTAAAACATGAATACCATTTCTAGGAATTCTACACCTGGAAAATTTATACTAAGGAAATAATTGAACTTGTGTAGAAAGATGTTCCTGGAATCATTGTTTATGGTGGCAAAAAAGGAGGACATAAACTAAATATTTATGATCCAGGGATTGGTAAAATAAATTTTACTTCAACTGTGCCAGAGGATACCATGTAGCTATTAAAAAGAGTAAGGTGAGCCGGGCGCGGTGGCTCATGCCTGTAATCCCAGCACTTTGGGAGGTCGAGGCGGGCGGATCATGAGATCAGGAGATCGAGACCATCCTGGCTAACACGGTGAAACCCCATCTCTACTAAAAATACAAAAAATTAGCTGGGCGTGTTGGTGGGCGCCGGTAGTCCCAGCTACTCAGCAGGCTGAGGCAGAAGAACGGTGTGAACCCGGGAGGCGGAGCTTGCAGTGAGCCGAGATTGCTCCACTGCACTCCAGTCTGGGTGACAGAGAGAGACTCTGTCTCAAAAAAAAAAAAAAGAGTAAGGTGGATCTATATGTGTTTACATGGAAACACTGCCACAACATATTGTTAATTTAAAAATTATTGGACTATATATATATGTATATATTTGGGTATATATATTGAACTCAATTATACAAAAGGGTAGAATGTTATATATGCATACAAATCCAAAGTAATAGACACTAAATCAGATGTTGCCAAACTTGCTGAGCTCATAGTACCCTTAGTGTCTCAGTAAGTTTTTCACAGTGTCCCTGGGCCAAAAGAAATACTTAACAGTGTCATTTATTATGGCTAGGACCAATCAACTTAATATGTATTTGTATCCTAACACTTAGTAGCTGTTTGAAAGATACATAGATTGAAAAATTTTTTTTCATTCTTAAATAACTACAATATGCACCTATTGGGCACTACACATTTTCTTAAATTTTGGAATTAGATTGAACCTTACCATCCCTATTTCCTATTCCATGTTAATTTTCATGCAGTTCTTGCTTTTTATCACAGTGACTGCTCCGAAAAACCAGTTTTGCAAAGATGCGTATCCTCATAAGAGATGTAATGTGCTCTAATGTTGAAACTGAACCATCTTAAGCTAGTAGTTAGTGCAGTATCTGGCATGTGTCAACTATCACTGTTTCCCTAAAAAAATTTGGACTATCCTGTGGTAACTCTGTGAGTTCCCCACAGCGCCCAGGGTGCTCTGATCCACTCTGGGAACCACAGCATTAGACTATAAACAAAGGTTCTTTTTGGAAGGTGAAATCAGGTTGGAGGAAGAGAGCATTTTCTTCTTTATGCACATCTGGATAATTGGAACGTTTTAGAATGAGCATCTGTGACTTTTATTACTTTTTATAAGATTTTTTCCATTTCAAGAAAAGAAGCCAGAAAAGGAGCAAAAGTGAAAGACAATGTGAGAGTGATAGAGATGTGAAATCGGAAATAAAAATTCATCCAGCTGAGGTACAGGGGTGCGAAAGCACACCACACTAGCTTTGTCTGTGTGCTTCCTTCTGTAATTCTGAAAGTGGTCCAAGTCCCTCTGGGCTTTGGTTCCTCCCCTCTTAAGTAAACACACTGGCTTCCCTCACAGGGAAGGAGAAACTGGCTGGAATCGCTGCTGGCAGTTACTCCAGAAGAAAAGAGTGATGAAATCATGGTTCTGGAGCCCGCTGCCTGAGTTCTAGTTCTAACTCTGCCCTACTAGCACTATGACCTTGGGCAAGTCCTCTGTGCCTCAGTTTCCATACCTGCTCAATGGTGAGAACAGTAATGTGTACCTGTTGAGGGGATTCAGTGAGAGACACTTACTGCAGGATGTGGCCAGTGCAGAATACGTGCCAGCTATTATCATTGTGGTCGCTATCTAACAGGAAAAAACTTTGGAACAACAGATTCTTTTCTTCCAGCTATCAGAATTAGGGAATGGTGGGGGATGTCCCAGTTATCATTATATCCAAAGAGTCAGAGGGAAGCCACAAGGGATCCGTGCACAAATCAAAGTTGTAGGGAGGTAGAAACTGTAAGTAGAACTCAGCCGGGAGGCTACTTGAGGAGTTTCTGTTCTAGTGAAAAAAAAACCCGTCAAATTAAGATAGAATATAAGGTAATCTCATGATCTCATGGATTTTTGTCTACATTCATCCCACTCCCAAACCTTAAAACATTTTTTACCTCATCTCTATGTCCCACAAAGCGACGTCGTCGCTGATCCAAGGGTTGGATGGCTCAGCTGGTGTTATCAAAGGGTCATATTCCATATATTGTTCCGTGTAGGCAATTAAGCTGCAGGAGGGAGGCAGAGCAAAGAATGTCACTGATTTCCTTAAAAAAAACCAAACAAACCTTTATTCTATTTTATTCAAACATTATAGCAGTCTACACATAATTCTAAATTAAAGGAAAAAATGTGTTTCTGCTCCCACTTCTGACACATCAAACTGTTTCCATTTGTCCTTATTTCCTTCTCATTATGAACATACCATTTTTGTGTTGTTGCAGTCATGATATACACATGCATTTTATATATCTTTTCCCCACTTGACTCTTTACCTGAACCTTGATGCATCTCTCCCTGGTTATGCTAGCCTTACTGATATTAATACACTGGTCAAACCTGTTTGTGTTCCACCCTCCCACAAAGACTGATTCTCAAGGCATCTGGAACACACAAAAGACACTACAGCTCCACCAGACTGCCAGCTCAGCATTCCCAGTGGAAGGACTTTCTGATGGTAAAGACTTTTAAATACCAGCAGACCACAAGGAGTTAACATAAGCATTTTTTTCCAAAAAAAGCAACTTAGTTTTTCTAGTTATAATTACGATCTAATAGATATCTTGATCTTATAGATTGACATAATTTATTTTAGACTTTTATTTTTATCAAAATGTATGTGAATAGTTAGAATAATAAAATAGTACCAAATTATTATATATACTAAAAAAGCAAAAGCAATTACTTTTTCCTCCCATCCCTTCTCAGAGAGGCATCTACTTTCCACCTTCTGTTTTTTCTAAAAGTTACCTATATATTTCTAAATTATATGCTTTTATATCTATTCCTGTTTTTATTTTAGACAAGAATTTATCTTTCTATTCACCAGTCCTCAACTCCCATCTTTTCTTACATGATCCTCCAAATAGACTTGTATAACAATTTTTGTTAAATCAGTGGTCAGTGTAACGTTATTAAACTAGATAAAAATTGTTTGCTATTCAGCTAAATATCATATTACTTTTTCCAAGCAAGTGTTTTAACAAACCTGTAAAATATCTAGCAATCCTTTTTTTACATCTTAAACACATCAAATAATTGAGCAGTTCTGTCCTCTTGTTTCCCAGAGATCCTGTCTCCTGAAGTCTTTAGTCTTCTTGCTCAAAACTGGATCATTTGCTCTATAGACTTGATGGAAAATGATCATTTTAGGACTTCCTTTGCTTCTGTGTTGAAAATCCCATGTTTCCTGGATTCCATGTCTATCTCTTGTTTTTACTCCCTGATTGTGTTGAGGCATATCCTTTAGTGGTTTCCTAATAAAGGATGCATGAAAATCCTTGCAAGTATAAAAATGCTCTTATCTCCATACTTGACTGATAGTGGTAGACACAGAACACTAGGTGAAAAATCTCTTTCCTTTAGAATTTTGAAGGCATCACTCCATGTTTTTTTTTTTTTTCTGGCATGCAGTGCTACTATTGAGAAGCCTGGATGCATTTTGATTCTTATTATTTGGTTCAGTTTCTTTTCTCTCTGTCAACTTAGAATCATCTCTTTATTGTTAGAGTGTTCTGAAATTTCCCGACAGCCCTTGCTGGTTGTTGTTATTTACATGCTGGGCACAGTGTGCAATAGATAAGAAAATATTTATCAGGAAATTTATAGTGTTCATCACTAATTTTATACCCTTTGTTTCCTTTGTTTGCTTGTCCTATATTTTTTTCCAGTTCCATATTGGACATCCTGATTTGTTAATCTATCTTCCCTCCCATTTTTCATTTCCTCGTCTTTTTGTTAAACTCTCTTGCAACTTCCTATTGATTTTTAAAAAAATTTTGAACCATTACTTTCTTAAATTTCCAGAGTTCCCTTTTGGTTATCACAGTGTCTAGCTCTTGTTTTACGGATGAAATATCTTCTCATTTCTCAGATAATATGAACTCCATACTTTCATTGTAAGTTTCTTCTACTTATTGAATTATTTTGGTTCTTCCAAGTTCCTTTTTTCTGTCTGTTTATTTTGATTATACTCTTTCACACTGAGGCTTGAGTGTCTGGAAAATCTTTGCACATCCATTTGCGCTTAAGAGTGAGGTACTGAAACCTGCTTGGCAGCTCGGTGGGCGTGTGGATGGGGCTTGTCACTGATGGGCTTTATTGTCATAGGGAAGTTTACCAGTATTTTCATGGGAGCTCCAAATGAGGGATCTGGAGTCTTTCCTCTGGGGCATCTATTTTTCTCTAGAGTGGGCATTGGCAAGTTTCTTCTGTACGGCCTAGACAGTAAATATTTTAGGCTTTGTGGGCCAGATGGTGTCTGTTGCCACTACTTAGCTCTACTGCTGTGGCACAAAAGCAGCCATAGGCAACTTGCAAATGAATGCGTGTGATTGTGTTCTAATAAAACTTTATTTGCAAAAACAGAATGGAGTATGGTTTGGCCCACGGGTTGTAGTTTGTCAGTCTCTTGCCTATGGGTATATATGTCTGGCTCCTGGAGGCCTGAGAGTAGGGTCGGGGTGGGGCTGAGTGTCTGTTGGGGCTCAGAACATGATACTCCAAAGTATAGCATGTTGGCATGCTGAGTACTTTGAACTAAAGGAGATTGGAAGGGCCTCAGAAGCCAAGGCTTTCACCTTCTCTCCTGCCCCTGCCTTCCATCCCTTTTTCTCTCCTGACGTAAGTCATAGAAACAAGAATTCTTTTTCCCCAAGGTGGGTCATAGAAACTAGAATGTCTCTCCCGCAAAGCAAGCCACAAAACCTAGAAAGGTCACTCTCTCCCTTCTCCCTTGAAAACCCTCATTCCAGAGAGGTCCTACCCGGGAGGTAGGAATGCTACTCAGAGAGACTAAAAAGAATCTGAACAGACAGGCCTTGCTGGGTTTCCTCCCCTCAGTCTGTTACCAGTAGATCACACCCTTCTGTCCAATCACATTTCTATAAGGTTGCCCATTCTTCATGGGACCTAAGTACAAATACAGACAGTTTTCCCTGTGTCTTTGAGTCTTCATTTCTGAAGGCTTCGGTGTCACATAAAACTGATGAAATAACTGCATTTATGCTTTTCTCTTGTTAACCTCTATTGTTATAGCAGTGTTGGCCATAATCCTTATTATGGATGAGGAAAGGTATCACAATTTCCATCCATACAGGCCCCACAGTTCAGTGTGTAGAGCTTCCATTAATTCTCTTGTTTTCAGCTGGCCTCTTATGATATCTGATGTGTCTGAGTTCTGAGTGTATGTGGCTCAATTTCTCTCAAGAAAAAACTGGCCGTATCCTTCAGGCGTGGTAGGTGGGAAGGATTGTTTCCTAGTGGGGCAGGAGATCTAGGGATACAAGGTCTCCTGGGACAGACTTGACCATTCCTCTGCCGTTAGCCCCATGCCTCATTCCTGCCTTCCGTGGTCCCTGGTGCCTTCAAGAGCCAAGGCCAGGCTTTGTTGCGAAAACTGGCTCACTTTGTCACATTACTTCTGCCCCCAACATGTAATTTAGAATGTTCTTCACTCTGTCCCTGTGCATTTTCTTTTTTATTAAATTTTGAAATATTTCAGGCATGCAGAAAGGTATAAAAATGGTAAGAAATCACCCTTGTACTCACTGACCAATTAAAAAAATAAAACATTACAAATAGAGACATGGGGGCCTGTGGTTATGTTCCCCAATTACAAAGACTTTGTATCTTGGACAAATGTGTTGAAATTATTAATAAATAGTTTGTTAACCTTGTGAGTTCATGCCATTTTTGTTTCTTTAGTGACATGTTGTATTTGAGGAAAGGAAGAAGATGAACATATGTCTACAATATTGTCTTGGTTGCACTGAGTGACTTTATTACAATTTACTTAATCATTTCCTTTATATTAGACACAGACTTTAAATATTTCTTTTTTAATATACATAGTGCTGTGGTAGAGCACCATCGTTCACACAGATTTTTTTTTTTTTTCATCTTCTGGGTTATTTCTTTAGAATTCACATCCATAAGCAGAATTATTTAACCAAAAGGCTTGAATATTTTTATGGTTATTGATCCACAATAAAACGTTTCCTTAAGCATTGCCAGCTTGTGTGTCAGCAACTTCTCCCACAACAGCAAAGTCAGAGCCACAATTCCTACTACTGAATTGCAAAGGGCAATAATGGCCAATTAGCTTAATACTGACCACGCAGAGAAATTAGTCAGATGCTCCATCTCATGCTACTGGAAGTGTGATCCATGAACCATCAGCAGCACTGGCATCACCTGGGAGCCTGTTAGCAATGCAGGATCTCATATCCCAGCCCAGGCCTCTTGATTCAGCATCTGCATTTTAATAGGATCCTCCAGGTGATTCATATGCACATTCAAGTTTGAGAAGAACCACATCTCATTCCTCAATTTTCCAAAGGGTTCAGGACACAAGATGTTTTATTCATCAAATCGAAATGAAGGAGTCTCTGGTAATTTTGGTTTTGAAGATGGATGTAAATTTTCTGAAACCTCAGAGCCTCCTCGCTGTCCCCGGTGTTTACCATGACCCAGCGGGGTAGAAGAAGCAGCGGTCCCAGTTGAAAAGCCTTGGTTTGAGTTCTTGGTTGAGTCATTTAACTGATCTTTGTCAAGTTCATCATGTTATATAACAGCCTTGTTGAGCACTCAGGACCATTGTGATAGAAAATGGGAAAGCATCTCTAAAGAATCTTGACAATCCTCCACAAATATAAAATAGACAAGCAAAACCATGTGGCAGACTAGAGGCACATCCTCTGTCCTATAAATCTCCTGCAAGGTATGCATCTTCCCCAGGGCCAGCCTTCACCAATAAGAGCTGTATTAGTTTGTTTTCATGCTGGTGATAAAGACATACTTGAGACTGGGCAATTTACAAGAGAAAGAGGTTTAATGGACATACAGTTCCATGTGGCTGGGGAGGCCTCACAATCATGCTGGGAGGCAAGGAGGAGCAAGTCATGTCTTACATGGATGGTGGCAGGCAAAGGAAGAGAGCTTGTGCAGGGAAACTCCCATTTTTAAAGTCATCAGATCTCATGAGACTTATTCACTATCATGGGAACAGCACAGGAAATCCCGCCCCCATGATTCAATTACCTCTCACTGGGTCCCTCCCACAACACGTGGGAATTCAAGATGAGATCTGGGTGGGGACACAAACAAACCATATCAAGAGCTTTATGACATCTCAGGGAGAATGAACGTGGGCAAGGGAGCTCTAAGAAAGCACTGTGGCAGGAAGGATCAGGCTACAAGTTGGTTCTGCACTTGGGAGCCACTTGTTAGCTACTTGGGCTGACTGAATTCTTTATAAAAGTAATGACATTGCATGTCGAGGAATATGTTAGTTTTCTAGGGCTGCTATAACAAATGACCACAAATGGTTAAAACAACAGAAGTTTATACTCAGTTTTGGAGGCCAGAAGTCTGAAATCAAGGTGTTGGCAGGGCCGTGCTCCCTCCGAAGGCTCTAGGGGAGAATCTCACCTCGCCCTGCCTTGCCTCTCCTTTCTTTTCCTTCATTTCTGGTGGCTCCAGGCACACCTTGGCTTGTGGCTGCATCACTTTCATCTCTGTCTTTGTCTTCACATGGCCTTCTTCTGTGCCTGTGTCATCTGCTCTCTTTTTTATCATATAAGGGCACTTGTCATTGGATTTGGAGTCTTTCTGGATAATCCATGATGATTTATCTAGATATCCTTAACTGAATTACATCTGCAAAGACTCTTTTCCCAAAGGAGGTCACATTCACAGGTTTCATGGGTAAGGCCTAGGACCTATCTTTTGGGGCTCCACTATTCAACCCACTATAGGGATTGTGAGACAGCAAGCTGGATGTGGGGATATAGAGAGGACACTGGGCCACCTGTCTCCTTTGCTCAGATCAGCACAAAGACAAGCCAGCAGCAGGAAACTGAAATCCTGTTTAGGGGGTGATGAGCTGTGCTGAGGTTCCCCAGAGGATGAGTCATGATGACTTATTGGGGGGTTCTCCCAATTATGAGGCATTTGAGCATCCATGGCATTCCCAAAATCTGAGATGAGCACACAGCCCAGGGACCCGCTTTGTCCTCTCAGGACATCTACCCTGGCCATTCCAATAATCTCCACCTTAGTTAGCTTCGAATCTCAAATAAAAGACATTCACTTGGCAGCCCAAGGCAAAAGGTAGGGCCTTTTAAAATTAGTTAATTATGTTATTGGGGAATTTTCTTTAAGAATGGAAATAGATTTCCCTGAAGTAGAACATAGGGATTGAAAAATGAAATTTCTTCCCCTCCTCCCTCTTGCTTCCTTAGATTTCAATGAGACAGGCTGGGGTTTTTAGCAGACCCCTCCCGAATGTGTTCTAGTAGATCCTCTATGTGGTCACATCTCCAACCTGGGAAGGAGGGGTCCAACCAGCCAGGTCAGGTCCTGTGGACAAGTCCCCATATGAAGCCCTGAGAGAGTGCTGGAGGGGACAACAGGGAAGGCTCAGGAGGGGCCGCGGTGAGAATTTAGCCAGCACCTGGTCCCTAGAGGAGCCTGCAGGCTCCAGCTGCCTATTACTGTATGCATGGCAATGAAGGCAGCTGTCCGCTGACCAGCCTAAGGCAGGTCTGAATCTTAAAAGTCCAGAGAGCAACTAAGGAAATGGGAAATAATATGATTATTTAAGCTGTAATAAAATACAGGCTCATAGCTAGATCTCTTTAAGAAAAATCCTGGAATATCATTAGAGAAGTGGGTGGAGGAGAGGTGGTGAGAGCTAATGGTGATGTTGGTTTAGGAGAATGTGGTTGAGAGTCCAGGGTGAAATTTTTGTGATCACCCAACATAAGAGCACAAGATATGACTTTGTAACAGGCATTAAGCAAGAACGAAATTGTTTCTGTGAGCTTGTGCCATGTCGCGCCTTCTCCAAAAACGGTCTAGGCAAGCTGTAGAGGAACACGTGGAGAAGGAACACAAAAAGTCCTGATGATCTGAACCAGGCAACAAAGCCAAAGTCATTATGAGCAACTCATCTGTTGGCCAGTGTCAGTGATGAGTGGTATTGGTTGGAAGGGAAATATATTAGAAGAGGGAAGTCTAGGCCAGGCGCGGTGGCTCACACCTGTAATTCCAGCACTTTGGGAGGCCGAGGTGGGTGGATCACGAGGTCAGATCAAGACCATTCTAGCTAACATGGTGAAACCCTGTCTCTAATGAAAATCTAAAAAATTAGCCGGGCATGGTGGCGGGTGTCTGTAGTCCCAGATGCTTGGGAGGCTGAGGCAGGAGAATGGGGTGAACCCGGGAGGCGGAGCTTGCAGTGAGCCGAGATCACACCACTGCACTCCAGCTTGGGTGACAGAGCGAGACTTCGTCTCAAAAAAAAAAAGAGGGAAATCTAGTTTGTTAAGTTACATAAATAAAGTCAGAGGCTTTGTAAAGGAAACAGTAAAATTATATGGGCATATGTATTTTGAATGTTGTATTTTATTGATAGAAAAAGGAAGTATTGAATAATCAGAATTAGATATACACGTACTGGGGCTATGAGAGGACCCTAGTCAGCAGGGTGCTTGGAGATGCTGGTATATTAAAGACAAAGAGGATGAACAATTTGGTCTTCAGATTCTAAGAGAAGGGGAGAGATTGGGGTTTTATATTTGTTTCTAAGGGCTGCTGGAACAGATCATCTCATATTTAGTAGCTGAAAACAATACAAATGTATTGTCTTATAATTCTAAGAGTCAGAAATCTGAAATGGTTCTCACTGAGCTAAAATCAAGGTGTCAGCAGGGTGAAGTTCCTTTTGGAGGCTCTAGGGAAGAATTCATTTGCTTGCCTTTTTCCAGCTTCTAGAGGCTCTCCGCATTCCTTGGCTCATGGCCCCCTCTTCCATCTGCAAAGTCAGCTATGGTTTTCTCATGCTGCATCACTCTGACACCGACTCTTCTGCCTCTCTCTGCCACATTTCAGGGCACCTGTGATTATGCTGGGCCCATCTGGGCAATCCAGGATAATCTCGGTATTTTAAGGTCAACTGATTAGCAACCTTAAGTCCACCTGCAACCTGAATTCTCCTTGTCATGTAACATAACCTGTTCACAGATTCTGGGGATTAGAACATGGACATCTTTGAGAGATCATTATTCTGCCTACCATAGTTGTAGTTTGAGAGCAATTTATGTGAAAAAAATAAATGTATTATTTCTTTCTACATTTACTTATATAGAAAATAAAGTCACCTGGAGGAGATTGTGGCAGTAGATAAAAGGTGCATAATGGCACTACCATGTTTTATTTTACTGCCACTATCACAATCCTTGCAAATAAACCCAGTACTCATGAATCTATGTGCCCTCATTTGTCCTATTTGCCATCATCATTGCATGGAAAAGACAGGAGACAGCAAAATGCATCTTGGAGGTTCCCACAGTTGACTTGGACATTTAGCAGTCTGCTGCCTCAACTGCTCTCCCAGCTTCTTGTGGTCAGGGGAGGGTGATCCTTCCCAGAGAGAGTTGCAGAGAGGGCTAACTTCACAGCTGGGGTAGCCAAAGACTGGGAGGAGGTGAAAGAACACCCCAAGCTGGGCAGAGAGGGAAGGTGGTCTCCTCTTCCCTTATGTTTCTCAACATCATCGGACTGTGCAGAAACAGCACAAGAAATGAAAGCAAGGACTCCTTGCCTTTTCCTTGCTCTCCTGTCTCTTTAATCTAGGCTGGAGATGCCTTATGCCTGGTAGCTAGAGCTTCTAAGGTGGGATACAGGAAAGAAATGAAGGTTGGCCACATAGGATAACATCTAAGCTTAATGCAGAGAGTTAAAAGGCTTTTGGGTTTGTGCCTAGGCTGTCCAGTGCCATTTCTTAGGCATGAAAGCAGATCCAAATAGAGAGAGAAGTGCTGCCTAGGAATACAGTGAATGTACTTGGTTGTATTAACCCTTATGCTGGGTCTCTTGGGAATCTGAGTGAAGCAGACAGGGATTCTGCATGGTGAGTCCTCCAAAATGGGTGAGCAGGCATAGAGGGCCTCTCTGGGTTTCTGCTCAGTTCTGCTTGTCTCCTGAGAATTGTACTCTGACACGTACACAAGGCTACTTCCGGAGCTGCCATGTATTTATTTATAAGCCCTGCTCCTGGCTATGGCTGATTTGTCCAGGAACAGATACCTGATGCAAGTGAGGTTCATATCTTCTTTCCCCAGCTTCAGGAGTAGAAGCTTGTATTAGTTCGTTCTCCCGCTGCTGTGAAGAAATACCCAAGACTGGGTAATTTATAAAGGAAAGAGGTTTAATTGACTCACGGTTCAGCATGGCTGGGGAGGCCTAGGAAACTTAGAATCATGGGGGAAGGGGAAGCAAACATGTTCTTCTTCATATGGTGACAGGAAGGAGAATGAGAACTGAATGAAGGGGGAAGCCCCTTATAAAGCCTTCAGGTCTCATGAGAACTTACTAGAACGAGCATAGCATGGGGGAAAACACCCCCATGATTCAATTACCTCCAACTGGGTCCCTCCTACCACATGTGGGGATAATGGGAACTACAATTCAAGATGAGATCTGAGTGGGGACACAGTCAAACCATATCAAAGTTGTATAGTCACAAAGTTCAAGGGCTGGTAGTGTCATGTTTCCTAACACATGTCTGTCATGAAAGAGAATAAGGCCAGTGTGGAAAGTGGGCAGGGCCAGAGAGGAAAAACGGGTCTTAGAGGCACTGAAGGCCCTGGCTCCAGCTCTTCCTGAGCTCAGTGGCATTGCTGCCTTTCCCAGGGTTCAATTCCACAGCCCCTCCTTGTATTCTGGGAGCCAACTTATGCTCCTATTTTGCAGAACCAGGTTCAAGCTGGGGTTTTATTGCTTGGAATCAAACCAATACAGTTGAAAAGGGAATGAAGGTGGGAGTGTGAAGGCAAGTTCATCAAGGCAGCCCTTTGTAGAATGAGCCAGAGAGGTTGTCTCTTTCAGAACGTATGCTTCCTGGTAGTGTACAGATGACAAGATGAACAGAGTCTGCTTGGGACACACAAGACAATGAGAAGGCCAGGCAAGCAATGAAGGAGGCAGCAATGGCCAACACACAGTACCATTTCAGTCCAAAGTCAATACTAGTGGCCACAGAAAGACTAGAGGGAGGACAGGAAAAGCAAAAAGAGAGAAGAAAATAGAGGTATGTAAAGAGCTTTGTAGCATGTCCAGCATATAACCGTACACAGCAGCAATGGTCCTCCAACTGCTGGGTGTGAGTGGCAGAAAAGCAGAATTGGGATGAAATGGAAGAAAGAAAACACATATAGGAAATTCAGAAGTCCATTAGGAATAATATTTCTCATTGAGCAATTTTAGCATTCTTGTCCCTTTATCGCTGACTCCTGATTGGTATACGCTTTTGTTATTTTCAAATGACAAATTCTCACATCACTAGAAGATGCTGATCTGTGAACCTTTAGCAAATGTGCTACCCACCATCGTCGTGGGCTTTGAACTGGGTCTTGGGTGGAAATGTGGAACTGGCTGATTTGTTCACATACTCCTGCCCCATGACCCTTTAGTAAGTGGCAAAAATCTACCAGATGGCTACCGGGGTACACTCTGTGGTCAGTCATTTAGTAGACATTATTCAGTGCCTACTATGCCATTAAATAGCAAACAGCTCTCTGGATCTCAGAGAGCTGTTAGAGCTGAGCTAACAGCAAAGTTACAGCTTCTAATAATAGTAACCAATCCTGGTAGGAGGACAGTTATTAATGCAGAACCTTCCCAATTTAGATTGGTAATTAGGGTCTACCTTTGATAAACTTGGAGGGGAAGGAAATAATGAAAGAGAATTTAGTAAGCATACAGTCCAACCACTTGAGAAAATATGAAAAAAATAAAAGTTTTAGATTTTATCCTTTCTCTCTTAACAAAAAAAGACTTACAATTTTGCTACAAACTGTATAGATGTGACCAAAACAAACAAACAAACAAACAAACAAAAAAAACCAAACCACAAAACTATGACGAGTTGGAGGAAGAAGAAATGCTGTCCATCCTGAGTTAAGCAATGCCTAGGAGAAATCCCTAGAGCTAAGGACACGTATATGGAGCAGGTGGGGAGAAGATGAAGAGATATTGAAATGGCTAGGCTCCAGGAAAAAGGGACAGTGAAGTATGGCCTGCAGCTATGGGAAACTATTATTCAGGAAAACAAACAAACAACAACAAAAATGAGGTCTGGAATCTAAAGCATTATGGGATATGACCATTAGTCCTACTTTAGAAATATAATACAAATATACTAAAGCATTCATTATGAAATCAGAGCCTCCACATGAGAAGACCTGAAAACGGAATGTGAAAGGGGGTGAAGAGTAGTGCATTCTGGTATGCCTCGCTTTGCTACATGCAGTTTCTGAAGTGTGATGTACAACAGGGAACCAGGACAGGAAGGATCTGATTAGAAAGGAAAATGAGAAGCAGAGCGGCACGGTGGAGAGGAAAGAAGTAAGTTGATTCCTAGCAATTAATTAATTAATCTAGCTTTTTTTTTTCACTTGGAGAAGGTGGGAAGTAGAGAGAATGTTAAAAAAGAAATCCTTAATTGCAGGTGACCCAGAGAAAACACATTCAATAGAGAAACTTGGGATGAGTGAAGGAGCAGGAAGGCGATTTGGCCCTGCAGCAAGAAGAGCTTACACCAGGCCAGGTATGGAGGCCCCTTCTTTCCTACATGCTACAGATTCCAGATCTTGGTCTGGATATGGTCACCCTGGCTGTAATGATACCTCTGGTCTTTTTTTCCTGTCACCTAGAACAGGCTAGGAGAAAGGAGGAGCAAAGACCCCATGGTTTCTGGAATCCCATAAAAGCAAAGTTGTAATGACTTCTATGACCCTCGTTTTTCCTCCCCTGAAACTATCATTAGACATTAAGTTCACAAACCTCTATCACCCTAGCAGGTTTTTAATAGACCCTTATGGTATCCAGTCCCTTGCTGTCTTATCTCATTTCATTAATTACATTTCATGATCACTGAGGGTCAGGAGGTGGAGGAAGAACCAGCATCCAATTTCAGGGAGCAGCAGCAATCTCAGATACGGGCAAGCAAGATGATGCAAAAAAAAAATCAATTCAGCAGTCAGCTGTGACACACAAATGGCTCCCAGTAATAGGGTGAGGATGAGCCAAATACAGATGCAGGTACGGAATGAAACATTTTGATCCCTCCATGTGCAGCAGTGCATTGGGATAGCTGCAGTGATTGTGGTGTAGCTTGCTATGGGTGGGGAGAAGTCTCTGGGGAATCGCAGCCAAACATGGAGACTCCAGATAGTTTGGGACTAAAATGCATGGACTGTTGCTTCTCAAAGTTGGTTTGTCAAGTGCTATAAGGCTTAGGTGAATTAAAAAAAGGGACTCCCTTGGGGATGCTTGCAAAGAAGAGTAAGACCTCATTTATCTGGCAGCTTCAATTGTCCAGAGAACACAAATGAGATAAGTGAGCATAGGAGCCTCTGAACATGATGAAATAAACACCATGCCTCAAGGTTCATTGTTATTGGGAACAACATACCTCACAAAAAAGACTTTTCACACTTGCTTTAGGATCAAAGCTAATCAATTTGGTTATTTGATTTCCTGGTGTGGTAGTTCAGTTTCAAAAAAGGAGTCTATTTCTTCAACCCTTGAATCTAGTCCAGCTTAGTGACTTGTTTTAGCCAATAAAGGCAACAGAAGTGACAGAATGCCAGTTCTAATCTGCAAGAGTTTTGCATGCTTCTGTTCTCCCTCTTAGAATCCCACTATCCCCATGTGGAAAAGGTCAAACTAGCCTGCTGGAGGGTGAGAGACCATGTTAAGGAGCACTCAACTGTCCCAGCTGAGGCCATCCTAAACCAGCAGAAGCCAAACATGTGAGAGAGCCCAGCCAAGAGCAGCAGAGCTGCCTAGCCAACCCATAGCCACATAGAGAAACATGGCTGAGACCAGTGGAGCCAGGTGGCACATAGACATGTGAGCAATAGTGAAAGCCTATTTTCTAAGCCACTGAGTTTTGGGGTGTTTTGTTACTCAGCAACAGCTAACTGATACACATGGTCTGCTACAGATTGGAAAGCAGGGGTTGGGTAGCGAGGGGGAAGGGCCAGTAGAGACAAGCAGACAAACACAAAACTAAAAGGCAGAAACAGGAATTCAAAGAATATTATCATCTGGGGCCATTTAGGGATAGAGAAGCAGTTTGTGGCACCTTATAAGATCCTGACCACTGACAGTTTTAAAGCATAATAGAAGACTACTGACTCTGAGTCATCTAGAAAAATTAACTGAAATGTAGTGTCCTTTTGTTAGGAAGGCAAGTGGATGAACCATATTTAAGAAAGACTGCCATTAAAAAATAGTTAAAATAAAAAGTTTAGGGTGTTAAGTGTCATTTATCTGAGACACTCATGTGTGTGTGCAGGGACAATACATTCTGCAACAAAAATTGGGTAACAGCTCAGAAAGCCTTTGTGTTGCGTCCAGGTGCAAAAGGCAGCCTAGGAAATGTAGTTTGGTTGCCATGATGCTGGCATTTTGGGGACACTTAAGCACTCGGGAAGATAATGGACAGAATATTTGGAATTGGGATGATCTGAGAAATTCTGTGCAGAAGAGCAAGTCTTTCTCCCCCAGAGCCCCAGATTAGTGATGGCATGTGAGGCAGTGGAAGGAGACATGCAATGTAAGGTCAGTCTTAGGCAGACTGCAGAGATCTCTGTGTGGGAGACTCAGGGGAGACAGAGGGTGCAGAAAAAAATTGCATTAGCAGCCTCCCTCCTTGGCCTGCCCTTTGTTTGCTCCTTTAAGTATCATATATCCAGTTCATTCCGTCTCATGCACTTGAATTCTGCTCTCTTCCAAAGCACAGTTAAGTGTCACGCTGGAAAATAATAATTATTCACATTCCTAGTGTACAGACTGAGTCCCAAGGACTGGACCATGCTTTTGCCATGCATGAACTCATTAACGCTATAATTTAAATACCACTACTGTCTCCCCTCTAAAGAGGTGAAAACAGGCACTGAGAGAAGCAGCCATTGGTTTCATCAGTTAGAAAATAGGAAATGGCAGGGGCAGGATTCAAACCTCGATGGTGGATTCCAGACCCATCCCCTAAACTGTCTGTTCTGCCTCTTTAGTTTGCAAAGTTCCCTTTTTCCCTCCCTGCTGGTCTGGATGCACCCTTTAGTCCAACCCTGACTGTAGACATCCCAGAGCCCAGACTCGCTGACCCCAACCCTCCTGCCTCTCCCCACTATTAGTTCTCACAGAACTGAGTGAAAAACAATGAAGTCCTTTCCTGGGGGATGTGGTTCTCATGAATTGCTACTTATTGCCTGGAGCAGGCCCAGGGAAGCCAGATCGGGATGGGGATGTATGTGTCCACCTGAGAGAGCTCAGCCTGATCTCTGGCAGCTTCTCACTAGCTGCCAGCACCTCCTCCCTGGCCCCGTCCTCACAGAGCCACTGACAGGCCCGGCTCCCAGCTGCTTTATCTCCAGCTAACACACATCTCCTTTCCCTCCTCCTCCTTATCTGGGGGTTTCCTTGCGGCTCGAATGAAAAACCCTCGTGTCACATTGAAAAGTTGCCAGTTATTGTTGCTGGGAATAAAATCCAGCCTCTGCTGGGCAGAGACTCATGAAAGCTTCTAGCTGGCCACCGAGGAGTAGCCAGTTGGAATAATCCTTCAATATGAGCAGCCTCTCAAGCGTAATTAGGTGGTACCAGGTGGGGCCCCTCCCTGACAGCAAGGAAACCAACAAACAATAGGATGGGCCAGGTTCCCTGCCGCCACCTTGGTTTCCTCCATTTCTTGGCCTCTCGGCACACCTGCCCTGGAGTCTGCCTACCTCATGCTGATGGGTTCAGGCTCTTTCTCTGCATCCCAAAGATACAACAAACTGGATGTGAGCTCTCAGGTCAGCCTGGGTAGCAGGCAATGGCTTCACTGGATCCTGAAAGACCAGATCAGTCCACTTGATGATTATCCAAAATGTGGATTTCTTGGCTCTACCCTGGAACCACTGAATCTGAATCCCTAGGGCTAAGGCTTGAGAATTTCCATTTTTTAACCCCCTCCCTCACCTGGATTATGGTACTTAGAACCACTGGACCTGAGCAAATAGATCCAAAGAAAGATGCTCCCATATATATGCTCTTCTAAATTGCAAACCCTAAAGAGCCCTTCCACCTTTCAAAGCCAGACATGAGCATTGCTAGCACACCGACCCTCAAAGTATACTAGGACAGCCATTTCTGTCCCTAGTTCACAGAGAAAGAAGCTCGTGGTTCCTCACAGGCCATGGATGACACCAAGAGAGTTGAGGCCATGCTGCTGTTTCACTCACAGCCACCTTTCTGGGGCAAAGGAACCACAGTGAGACCTAAAAAGCATTTTCCAAGCCTGGTACTCTGGTCAGAAGCCACACGTGATGAGAGAGGAGGTATGAGGTGACTCTGCAGTGTACACAGCTAGCTGAAGTGGCGACTCCAGAGTGATCACTACCTGAGTGTAAGCTGAGCTCCAGCCACGGCAACTTTCCAGAACATTTGCATAGAAAAAGCAGGAATATCAGTGATTCTCAATGGGAGTGACTTTCACCCTACCTGGGGGACATTTGGCAATGTCTGGAGACATTTTGATTCTCACAACTGTGGTGGTAGGGGACTACTGGCCTCTAATGGGGAGAGGTCAGGAATGCTGCTAAATATCCTATAATTCATAGGACATTAAGAACACAACAAAGAATTATCGGGCTCAGAATGTCACTAGCACCATGATTGAGAAACCCTGGAATAAAGATGTGAGCCCAAGTCCAGGGATGTCCTTAGCCCCTGAAGGTAGGGTGTTCAATCAGACTATTTGTTTGAGGTTGGAGTTTTTATACCTTCCATTTGTTGTAATTTATCTAGAAAAAGGATGTGAATCAACCCAGGGGCCAGCAGAGAAAGGCTTACAGGCTTACAGGGAGCTCACACAGCCAGCCCCCTGTAGGAGCTAGGCTTAAAAGACTCAGTTTATCTGACATCCCATAAATACCAAGACCCAACTTAAGCTCTTGATTCCTTCAGAAATTGGTCATTGCTTTAACGGCAGCATATGGACGAATAAACGTTCACTACTGAGCTGCCTGGTTAGATTTATTCCATATAGATTCCCCATGTGGTTTCCCGTCTTCACGGAAGAGTTAAAACACCAGACCATTTAGTTGATAAAATTGAGTCTCCCACGAGTTAACAGAGTGGAACCAGCTACTGGTGCAGACTGAAGCACACACATCGCTGTGGAAGCCAGGCTGGAGGGGCCAAATATTTTCTTTACAGCTGATTCGATGCAGTTCAGTGGTTGATGGCGTGTGGAGGCGGAACTCTTCCCGATGATCCAGTCCCCTCCTGTCTATGCGGCCAGCGCCTCAAAGGACACACATAATTTCTTTTCCCCTATAAAGTGAATCTGGGCATTTTATAGCTGAAAAGGGAGCAATTTCCATTTGAATTAATCAAGAGGCTGAAGGCAAAGGTGCATTATGTAGCTTTAAAGGACATTCTTCCTTGATTGACAAGGTCCCGTGGCCACCCCCTGTAAAGACTTAGCAATGGAACATTTCTTGACATCACTCAAGGGAGTTCTGTTATCTTAGTTATACTCACATGGAGCCTGTGGGTTTTTTTTGCACCCCAGTCTAAGGAATAACTGCAGTCTCACTCTTGGCGTTGAACACATTTATTAACCACAACCCTGTAACATTTCTTCCCTGTTAAATTAGAAGAAAGCAGTAATATTATTGAAGGAAAACATACCTTTCAGCCACTTTGGACATTTTCAAACAATGTCTGTCGATCTGTGTGTTCAAAAATGTTATCTGGGAAAATAGAGAACACAGACATTAAGACCAAACTACAATTATTTTTGCCCCTCGCTCCACAAACCCAAATCCTGCATTTCCACCAAGATCCAAATAGCTCCTCTGGCCAGACATCTCCAACTCCCTCAGCTCTGCCCTCCAGCAACTTACTTGTGCCTCTGGACATCCCTATCATACAAGATTCACATTCTACAATTTAGCCTGTGTCTCCTTTCCTCCTCTACTGTGGTATGATTTAAGTCTTGCTTTCCAAAACTTAAAGGCAATATATATTCTACAAAACTTAGCAACGGCACGGACAGGTGAAATGTGCACCATAAATACCTGTTTTGAATAATCCCCAGCGACCCCTCCTCTGCCCACCTTTCACATGCATGTCACACCCATGTCCTTGGCATGCTTGACTGGAATCATCAAAGAGCTTTTTTTCTTTTTTTTTTTTTTTGAGATAGTCTCAATCTGTTGCCCAGGCTGGAGTGCAGTGGCATGATCTCGGCTCACTGCAACCTCTGCCTCCCAGGCTCAAGTGATTCTCCTGTCTTGGCCTCCTGAGTAGCTGGGACTACAGTCACATGCCACCATGCCCGGCTAACTTTTTTGTATTTTTAGCAGAGATGGGGTTTCATCATATTGGTCAGCCTGGTCTCGAACTCCTTACCTCAGATGATCCACCTGCCTCGGCCTCACAAAGTGTTGGGATTACAGGCATGAGCCACTGAGCCTGGCCAAATAGCTTTTTTTCATAAATCCATTACCTCTTACCCATCAGAAAATAAATTTGTCATGGGCAAGCACCTAAAAGTTTACTCCTTTGGGTTTTGCCCTCTAGAAACCAGCAAGACATAATATAAACAGTAGGTTGCTTTGTTACCAGTAAATATCAGAAGGAAGTAATATAATTAGCCATTGTCTGTTGACCTGGGCTCCTCAACATGAAAGAAAATAACATTCAACCAAGTAATGCTGAAAAGGCATTGGGAGTAGGGCTTTATTTATTCTTAAGCTTTCCTTTCAAATCACAGCAATAAAGTACACCATCCTGAGCTGGTTTAGTCTGGAAGTGCATTCCAATTATAAGGACTGGGTGACATTAGCCCCCTCCTTCCTCTAGCTCCCACAGCAGACTGTGGGAAACCCCACTACAGCAGTTACCCCAAGGCCCGGGATGACTCATTTACACCCTTTTCTAATAACTGCTGGAGGAACTGGGTAGAGAATTCTCTCTCAAGCTTCCGTGGCTTGTTCACACATAGCACTTAAAGGTTCAATCACCCACAGCTGGGTTCCACTGTGGTTTCCAGGAACTCAAAGCTTGCTCAATCTTCAGAGGTGAACATTTGAAAGGGTTTTTAAACTGGCCCCGTCTCCTCCTGGGAATGCGAGCTGTCAATTCATTCACCTGTTTCCGGATGTCCTCTTTTGTTGTTTTCCTGATTGGTTGGCTGAGTACATGCACTGGGCTCTGTGCCTGGGACTCTTCAGTCACGCCATACACGGACTAGGAGAAGAAGCAAGCACAGAGCGTCATCCACCTGCAGAGTCGGAGGGTGGTTTAGGGGTCAGCTAGTTCAATGACTCATCCAATTTCCTGAATCCCCTCATGACAATACGAGATTGGTCTCTGCTTTTATTTCTTCAATGATGAGAATGCTGCCTCTTAAGGCATGTCATCTCATCTTTGGGGTCCCACTATAACCCACATCCTGCCTTTTACTGGGCTGAAAATAGCCTCCTTGTATCTCAGTGTTTCTCCAGATATGGTCCATAGACCATCTACAAAGAATCACCTGGTTGTGCTTGGAAAAGACATGTTGCTGAGTATCCCCTCACCCCCTGGACTTACTGCATCAGAATCTTTGTGGGTGGGTTTGGAAATGTGCATTTTTATCAAATGCCCCAAAAGATTCTGAATAAAGAAAGTTCAAGAATCACTGCCGAAGAGTATGCACAAAAGATGCCCTCTACATTCCTGTTGGTCAGCAGATGCCCATCTGGTACAAAACTGGGATGGCAGCCTTTCAGGGTTTCCCTTTCAAGTTAAACAGTTTTCTGGCCTCAGTTTCTCCACATGTCTGTAGCTATAGCTACGTTTAAAGCTGTTCCTGGTATTATGGACAGACTAAACACAATCTACGCAATAGGAAAGAAATGAAACCCTGAGGGTAAGCAATGTGTAGTCAAAATCATCAAAATGAAAAAGGGCTCAGATAAGGTGGATGAGACTCCATGAAATTCTGTAATGTTAGAATTATGGGGCTCTTGAAGACGAAATGAGGACATTTTAGGAATAACATTTTAAAATACAATACAGTGGGTATTATTATCTCAGTGAAGAACAAAATATGTAAGTAGATTAAAGAAGTTTATATACATACGCCATGTCTAGTGTGTGTGTGTGTTTTTTTTAGTTTTTTAATACATACATGAAAGAGAGCTAATTGATCATCACAAGAAATATAAATGTTTGGGGACGTATCTCCATTCTTTGGATTTTTTTTTTTTTTTTTTTTTTTTTTTTTTTTTTTTTTTTTTTTTTTT
>NW_016807544.1:2139166-2165104 GCF_001698545.2 Rhinopithecus bieti | reverse complement strand
TTTTTTTGAGATGGATTCTCGCTCTTGTCACCCAGGCTGGAATGCAATGGCATGACCTTGGCTCACTGCAACCTCTGCCTCCCGGGTTCAAGCGATTCTTCTGCCTCAGCCTCCCAAGAAGCTAGAATTACAGGTATGCATCACCGTGCCCAGCTAATTTTGTATTTTTAGTAGAGATGGGGTTTCTCTAGGTTGGTCAAGCTGGTCTTGAACTCCCAACCTCAGGTGATCCACCCGCCTCAGCCTCCCAAAGTGTTGAGATTACAGGTGTGAGCCAACGCACCCGGCCCACTCTTTGGAAATTAATATTATGGAGTCTGGTCATGCTCTCCTGCAATATTGTCCCTGGTGCTGTGGAGAGAGTGGGATATACAAATCGTGGGGGAGTCTGAGCATGGTACCCTCAGATATGCTGTGGTCACTACTCCTTTCAGTAAAGTGAAACACAAGAGACCACTGTGTCATTCACAGTTGGGCAAGATGGTGATTTGAGTTTGGGTGATCCAGCTCTATCAAAAAATAAAATAAAATAAAACATAAAAGAGACTTTCATTTGCCTCTAAGTACAAAGCTTGCTTTCACCTGTGAGCTTTGCCACTTCTTGTTCCTTTTGTTTCCTGCCTTCCCTACCACCTCCCCAGAGACAACTAGAACTTAACCCTTCAGAACACCTGACCCTCTTTCAGGATGTCCTTGGGAAGCCCCTTACCCCCGTCTCCTCCAGGTCTGGCTTAGCTGCCCCTCCTGGGCTCCTCAACTGTTTTGTACATCTCCTAACACAGCATTCATGGCCCTGTTGCCTGTTGGCTTGTTTTACTCCCTGCCATGCTTTGGGCTCTGTGAGGACCCGCCACTGTATCCTAGCACGAGCACAGCGCCAAGCATGCATCAGCTGCTCAATCAATATTTGTGAAACGGTTACGGTTTCAAAAGACAAAAGGTGGTGGAATTGCAAGCAGCAAATTACTATTTGAATAGTACTAGAACTGGAAGGGCTATTCACATCAGGAATTTTTAACTCAGCTAAACTAGCGAACCTTTTTAACCTTTTGTGGATTCTTCAAACGTCGACATTTTCGGATGTCCATTTCTGTTGTGTTCACACAGCCTGGCTGAGAAAAAAAAAACACATCATATAAATTACTACGTGAAAATTACACTTCCAATTTAGCCCATGTCACACCAACAGGATCAATCTTTATCTTTTTCCATTACAGACAATGCATGATTTTTTTCCGTTTTGCCACAATATGTGTTCCTCTGTGGAGTTCTCATATGATCTAGAAAAGCTTACCTCATAATCTAAGGATGATATGTAGAGGGTATAGTGCACAGTTTTTAAGAGCAAATTAGCTATTCAAGTGGCAAGATTGCATCAGGTACAGCCCTTTAAAAAAATTTTTTTTAACATATTTAACCATTTGAAAAAGACTCCATGATATCAGGATGAGTAGCTATTTATTTATTTTTTGCTTTTAATTAAATTTTAAGAAGAACAATAGTTTATTCTTTTTAGTTCCATTTCCATAAGGAAAATGCAAGATTTGTTTTAATAATGTGAAATCAGAAATACAGTCAAACCTCATTATTTACATATTTTTGCATTTGTGAATTTGCCTACTTCAATTTCTTTCTTTTTTTTTTTTTTTTTGAGACAGAGTCTCGCTCTGTCACCCAGGCTGGAGTGCAGTAGCGCAATCTCAGTTCACTGCAAGCTCCGCCGCCTCCCAGGTTCACGTCATTCTCCTGCCTCAGCCTCCCGAGAAGCTGGGACTACAGGCGCCTGCCACCACGCCCAGCTAATTTTTCTTTTGTATTTTTAGTAGAGACGGGGTTTCACTGTGTTTGCCAGGATGGTCTCCATCTCCTGACCTCATGATCCGCCCGTCATCAGTGGTTGCACCTTGAGTAGACTGACGTGCGCGTTTCCCACTGAAATTGAACAAGGTGATGTCCTGCCTTTTTGTTTCAGGCCCGTCTATTTAGGGCTAATTTAGTGGCAACTTCTCTGCATTTTTGTGCTTTTTGTCGGTGATTTTGCTATTTAAGATGGCCCCAAGGACAGTGCTGAAGTGCTGTCCACCATTCCCAAGCAAGAGTCTGATGTGCCTCAGGAGGAAATAAACGTGTTAGCGAAGCTTTGTGCAGACATGAACAATAGTGCTGTTGGCCATGAGTTTAATGTTAATGCATCAATGATATATATTGCATAAGGTGTCTTTACACAGAAACACATTTAAAAGGTTATGTATTGATCAGCTGATAAAAATGTTGTGGCCACAGGCTCACAGGGACCTAGCTTGGTAGTTCCCAAGGGAGTGATACTTCAATGTACGCTAGTTCAGTGTTTGCAAAGACTTTATAGAACATAGCTGCCATGGATAACAAGAATTAACTGTATTCGACAGAGAATAGTTTAAGATTTAGAGTTGAATAGCAGTGGAAATGGAAATTGTTAATTTGGGGAATGTAAGCCTTTGGGACCCAAGGTCTTTTGGTGGAATTCCCATAGCTCCTCTTTTTGCAATTCCATATTTTCATGAATGAATACTTTTTTAAAAGGTGGAACTTACATATATTCCAGGAAATTTACTGAGATTATACAAATGAATGGCAAAACCAGTTCCACAAAGCTCAGCGATTTTCTTAAGAATGAGACACCTGGTGGCTAAAGATGGTCTTTTCCCTATAGAGATAAAATGAAAATTAAGAAAAAAAATCTAGAGAACTGAGTAGAGCTTTCTCACCACAGGCCTGTGGACATCCCAAAAGGCTCGTTCTTGACTATCCAAAATTTTCCTTTCTGTCTTGTCCTTTTTCCGGTCAATCCTGAAAGAGTAAAGAGAGGAAGGAAATAAGAGGCTCTGTATTCTGTTTTCCCTGCTGACACTTGCTCCGGCATTTGCTCCTGTTTCTAGGAGCTAACTGAATACAAGACCATTGGTACCTGCATGGTGCCTGCTCTCTGCAAAGCTGTGAAATAGGGGTGTATAATTCCCCTCCCTGAAAACTCCCAAAATTCCACACATGGTAAGAGAACTTGTTTTAGGCTAGATTACAGATTGCCATATATGTGTAATGAACATGGTGGCCTAAAGGAAGAATAAGAATGCAGCTGTTCATCTGAAGTATTAAGATTTGGATTATTAAAAACCGAATTATCCATTGATATGCTCCCTCATCAAAAAGGATACTGCATATCAAATTATAAGACGGAATATAACTACCGTCTCACCAGTGTTCCATGTTCAAATTTGAAAGTTTGCTTTAGATTTAGAATCAGTAGAAAGAAATGTCTTAAAATGCTGCAATTATGTGTTTTATAAGTCACTTACACCATCTGGCTTTCTAAAGGCAGAATAATGGCCCTCGCATGAGACAAGATCCAGGAGGCAAATATCCCTGCCTCAGCTGGGGGAGGCACAAATTGCAAGAGGGAAATTGCAGGTGACAAAGACTTATTGTTCTGATCTGTAGCACAGATAAGAGGTTTTTTCTTTTTCTTTCTTCTTCTTCTTCTTTTTTTTTTTTTTAAAAGCATGTATTACTTCATTTTATCTCTTCAAGTAAAAAGCAACTCAGATTAATTGCCGTGTAACTCCTGGTTCTCGGCTCTCTTGGGGACCCTTTAGTTTATTGGACTGAAATAAACCCATAATCACCCTGTGATTTTTGTGATAATTACTGTGTACTTAGGTGGCCCACAATTATAATGTAATCACAGAGTTAATCAAAAAAGGTTAATCGAGAAATACCATATATTTATGAAGTAACAATTTCCCCTCTGTTTATAACTTGTGATGTTGTTTCATTCTGAAAGAATTAGCATTCTTCTTTGCTTTCCAGTGGCTTCTGAGTACACAAGTGCAATTCTGCCTTCGTCCAGTTGAATCTCAGCCTCCATCTCACCTACTCTCCCACCTTCACCTCTTCGGAGGCACCCAATGCCTGGTACCCATCTACCCCAGGGGCTGCTGGGTGGTCGGGAGGTGGCTGGCATCATGGACAGGAGAAAGGCAGAGACTGTCGGGGGAGGGTCACAACAACAGCAGTGTACGGGCCACTAGACCAGATGGCCTCAGGTCACTTCCAACTGTGACGATAGCTGTGATGAGTCTACACCCGCACAGCCTGAGACCCGGCTCCAGGCCATGGGCTGCAACACCACTCAGGAATGTGAGAGGGTTGCTCTGAAGACTTAGCGGCTGCTCACATGCAAGTGGTACCCAGAGGAAACATAGTCCTAGTCTCCCAGCTCAGCATCCCTTTCCTGCTCCTGTCCTACTTCTCCTGTTAACCATCCTGGTAACCTAGACATCATCCCTGGGAAGGACAGGGGAGATCCAGATCCAATCATTCTGTTTCCCAGAATTAAATGGATCTGGTTGACAACCATGTTTGTGGGGTAGGGAACGCAGAGTACCCATTCCTCATGTTTCCTTAGAGAGGAAGAAATGTCCACTATGTACCCAGGAGAAAAAATTCTGGGAAAAACCCTTCTAACTATTTTTTTCCTTTCATCTCTTGTCCTTTGGGGAGGAGAAATGACTTAACTAATTGGTAGACTTGAAAGAAGAAACTGAGAAAGTTCAGACTCTCCCTCTCTGGGCCCCCATCTAGGTCAGCCTGTGCTCAGGATAGCTGCTCTCTGCGTGCAGAAAACGTACAGGGGTCACCTCTGCCCTAGTGGGGTGGGGTGGAGACGCTGGGGAGAGGAGGCCTATAGATACACACCTTTGTCTAGGAAGGGCAGGTTTAATTCGCACCTGTGGCCACATATCCAATGTCATGCCTTAAAATCTTGTTTTTTTGTTTTTGTTTTGTTTTGTTTTGAGATGGAGTTTTGCTTTTGTTGCCCAGGCTGGAATGCAATGGCATAATCTCAGGTCACTACAACCTCCAACTCCCGGGTTCAAGCAATTCTCCTGTCTCAGCCTCCTGAGTAGCTGGGATTACAGGGATGTACCACCATGCCTAGCTAATTTTGTATTTTTAGTAGAGACGGGGTTTCACCATGTTGGTCAGGCTGGTCTCCATCTCCTGACCTCAGGTGATCCGCCTGCCTCAGCTTCCCAAAGTGCTGGGGTTACAGGCATAAGCCACTGTGCCCGGCCTTACTCTTGTTTTTTAATTAATGTAATAATCTGATATTTTGGGCTCCAACTGTCTGACTTCTGTGCCTTATTTTTCTATTGGTTCTAACTCCTCCCCTGTCAGGGAGAAGAAGACAGGGGCTACTTGTTGTTCTTCCTGAAACTCCAACCTGTTTTCCTATGAAGACAAAATCTCCAGTCCAACAGGTAAAACAGGGTTTCAGCCTTTGAGCACAGAAAATAACTGGAAATCTCTTGGGGAAATAGATACACCTTCTTATAACCAGAGTTCTACCTTTGGGAGGATCTCCCTTGTCGGCGGAAACACACATTTCTGAAATTGTTTTACAGTAACGTCGGTTATGAAGGTGAAACTTATCCATCCTGACCTTAATTTCTACTCAGTTGCCCTCATGCCAGATTAGAAATACCAACGCCATCTGGAAACTTCACTTTGACAATCCCACCTTCACACCATTTCCAAATTCCAGAGTCTTTTCCTTTCTGAAACGGTCTCTATTAAGTTCACCTACTTTACTTGTGCTTCTGCTTGCATAAAGATGAATTCCCACTTCCTTGCAAAGGCCCTCTGGAGTCTTGCTAGGTTTTCCTAATGAGAAATGAAAATCAACAAGAAGGCATTAATCATCGTAAATTAGCACATCGACACCTATGCTTATGATAAGGCAGCCATCCATTCTGGTTACTTCCAACAGAACAGCAAGACCTGCTTTACATCCCCTGGACATGTATCCAATTTGACTTTGCACCAGACCCTGATGTACAGAGCTGAACTATTAATATTCATTTACACACCCATTAAGTGTGAAGTCTCTGTGGTTCACCTGATTCCTCTCTTCTTATGTGTTTTACAAGAATGCAACTCACACAGCACTTGTTTCAAAGGTTGCTGAAAATAGGGAAAATTGTCTGTGGCTATTGGGGAATTAACGAGTCTTTGCCACCTGTTGGTATCTCTAGACACAAAACCAAGGCTGGATTTCTCAGGACTCGTCTTCCAGTGGGGAGCTGGGAAGGTCACAGGAAAGGAGAACCAAGGGGACCTGACTTTCATGCTTTTTCTAATGTCAGGATTCAAAAGTGGCCGAGGCTGGGTGCAGTGGCTCACACCTGTAATCCCAGCACTTTGGAAGGCCGAGGCAGATGGATCACCTGAGGTCAGGAGTTCAAGACCAGCCTGGTCAACAGGGTGAAACCCCGTCTCTACTAAAATTACAAAAATTAGCTGGGCATAGTGGCAGGTGCCTGTAATCCTAGCTACTTGGGAGACTGAGAGAGGAGAATCGCTTGAACCTGGGAGGCGGGGAGGTTGCAGTGAGCCGAGATCCGGCCACTGCACTGCAGCCTGGGCAACAAGAGTGAAACTCCGTCCCCCCCACCAAAAAAAAGGGCCCAAAGAGAGTGTCTACGTTTGTGATGTTCATGAAAGAAAAAGCCAAAAACAGAAAGAAAAGAAAAGTCATTAAGGGTTCGCATTAGATAAAAATAAAAGCATTTTCTCTAAGTCTGTAGAGTTACCTAATAGAACAAGAGGATGGACGGTGAGGAGGGGAGTTTGACAGGCACCCTAATGATCCTCCTAATTCTGATGAATGCAAGGCTGGAGCCCCTATTATGCTATGTATTTTCATAGAGCTCATGCCAACACTAATTGATTACCCTCGTTAATGGATTATTAATATAAAAGGAGCTTCAGTTGGAGAGTACCACACATGAGCTCACAGTTATTACCTAGGCTTGGTGTGCAAGTAGTTCTAAAAAACTGTCTTTTTGACTCTTCCACTGCTCACAGGAAGCAAAACTGGTAATGCCTCAATGTCAATCAATTGTGACACAGTCATAGTATAGAATTCTAGGCAGCCATTAAACACAGTAATGTAGATTATAGTTACTGACATGGTAAGGACCCCGAGATACCTACAGTATAATGACTGGGGAAAGAGAAGCAGCTGCCACAATAATGTTTATGGTATGATTCTAATAAAGTTTTGTAAAGAAAAAAATGTATGCAGAGAAAAAACTTAGGTGGGGGGAAGTCACGGGTTGTATTCTCTCCTTTCTTTGCTGTTTGAATTTTGTTTTATAAAAGAATATGTAATCAGAAAATTTATAAAAAATTATTGCATTTTGGAAGCAAAATGTTCTGGTTTTGAATCATTTTTGTGCAGAACTTCAACCTGAGAGCACATCTCAATGCCATATTCTTTGTGTTTTTTTTTTTTTTTTTTTTGAGACAGAGTCTTGCTCTGTTGCCCAGGCTGCAGTGCAGTGGCGCGATCTTGGCTGACAACCTCCACCTCCCAGGTTCAAGGGATTCTCCTGCCTCAGCCTCCTGAGTAGCAGGGACTACAGGTGTGTGCCACCATACCTGGCTAATTTTTTTGTATTTTTAGTAGAGACGGGTTTCAGCATGTTAGCCAGGATGGTCTCGATCTCCTGACCTTGTGATCTGCCCACCTTGGGGATTACAGGCATGAGCCACCACACCTGGCCTCAATGCCATATTCTTTACAAATACCACAGCAGAACATTAAGGGACAAGATAAGAGAAACTGAATCAAATACAGCAGGAGTTGATGCTGTCTGATTTCTGTATGGAACCTTTTTCTAAAACATTGAAAATATGGGGAAGAGACACACAGGAGGGAGGGGCCCCAGGCTTCTACAGTCTGGGCCTTTCCTCAAGGTTGTGTTAAGGAAGTAACGTCATCATGTCAAAGCTACTTGCACTGGGTGCACAAAGAGTACAACAGCAGTCTTTTGAAGGAGGGGTGATGTGACTGCTGGACATTGGGGCAGACAAGGGCACAACCAGGCTCCTAGCATGACCAGAGCCACAGAACAAACAGGCCAAGGTTTATCTGGGGAGATTATAATGTTCCAACATATGATCATCTGATAATGCAAACTCCATCCAGGTCCTGAGGCTCTGGACAAACTGCTGCACTGCTTCTTCCTCTTCTGCCCCCCTGCACCCCATTCACAGGTCCACAATGCCAGTGGGATCAAAGAGGTGAAGGGCCATGCACAGGTCCTGCTCCCTAGTGGCATGCACATTCATACTTGTGCTGCAGAGAGTGGAGCGATGGCCCAGCTGGCTTGGTAGGCTTGGGAACATGAACCAAGGAGAGGTAAGGCCTGGCAGAGTGGGGCCTCACACTCGTTTTGAAAGACTGAGGCAGTAAAAGTAGGAGGGGTTTTGGAGGTGGGTGGGTCTGAAGATGCTGTTAATGCTGGACTATGCGGGGAAGGATTCTCTGCTGCCCTTAATATTGCCCCTCCTCCCACAGCTGCTGGCCCTTCAGTCATTCACGGAATGAATGACTTAGCAGCACATTCTTCGGAAGACGTATAGGGAGAAGGAAGTGGAAGGTACAAGAAAGTTCAGGCAATTTCTCCCATTCTCTGTGACCCACATAAAGTTCAGTTTGGGGGAGAAATTTTGCAACCAAAAGTTGAAAAAAAAGGTAAATGATCTATGAGTTTTCAAGTGCTTTGGTTTCTGGGCTCTGTCAAATCAGAATGGACCCAAATTTGATGGTGGGGCCTCTAATTTTTGCAAGAAGTCCCATCTTATGAAGGACGATAGGGGGGAAGATAAGAAAGCTGGGAAGTAGATACCTCATGTGACATACATCTTGTCTTATTTTCTCAGTTGAATTTTACCCTCAGATTCTGCCTCTATTACTAAGCAGAGGAGAGTGGGTATAAAGATGCAATTTAAAATTTTGATTTAAAATATTATTATGTAGTAAATTCGACTTTTTTCCTTCTGTACAATTCTGTAAGTTTTAACACATGTATAGATTCATACAACCACCACCACAATCAGGATACAGAACAGTTCCATCACCTTCCAAAAATCCCCTACCCCATCCATAACCCCTAGCAATCATTGATCTGCTTTTCATTATGATAGTGTTATCTTTTCAAGAATGTCCTATAAATGGAATGGCTGGCTTGAGACTGGCTTCTTTCACCCAACATAATGTCCTTGGTATTCATTCAAGTGGTTGTGTGTATCAATAGTTCATTCTTTTTTACTGCAGAGTAGTATTCTATTGTATGGATGTACCACAGTTAGCTTAACCATTCAACTGTTAAAGTGCATTTGGGTTGTTTTCAGCATTTGGTTATCAGAGATTAAGCTTGTGTGAACATTAGTTTATAGGTGTTTGTGTGAACATGAGTTCTGATTTCTCTAGGGTATGTATATAGAAGTGGGATTACTTGGTTATATGGTAAGTGTTTGTTCAACTTTATAAGAAATTGCCAAACTATTTTCTAGAGTGGCTGTACCATTTTGCATTACCACTAGCAATGCAGGAGAGTTTCAGTTGTTCGACATCCTCACCATCACTTGGTATCATCAGTATTTTTTATTTTGGCCATTCTAATAGGTATGTAATGGTATCTCACCATGGATTTAATCTACATTTCCTAAATGGCTAATAATATTGACCATCTTTTCATGGGCTTATTTATCATCCTTGTGCCCTCTTCAGTAAAATATCTGTTAAGTCATTTGCCTATTTTTAAGTTGAGCTGCTTATTTTTTTATTGTTGAATTTTAAGAGTTATTTATGTAAAAATACAATCTTATTGTGATGGTCAGAGGAGGTGAGAACAAAGGAGGAGAAATAGATCCTTCCTTTCCACTGTCTGAAAGGGATGAAAGGGGGACAAAAGAAAAAAAATAAGCTTAGATGGAGCTACAGATATGATTTTAATCTCTTCTCATATCCTGGAAAATAATCATACTTACTGCTTCATAATCTGCCAGTTCCAGCCTCGCTTTATTCTGCATTGTCCTCTTACAGAGATAGATGGCTGAGGGAAGAAAAGAAATGACAACATGTACAAAAACCAGCAGCACAAAATGGAATTATAAGCCCATCCGATCCAGTTCCTCTCCATTCACCATTCATCGCATCAGCAGCCAGCCATCCCCACCCGCCCACCTCTTGCTGTGTTGCCCAGCACGTGCTGTGTGCCCAGCACTGTCCTGGGAAAATATGTTTTCTAAGTGGACATCATGACCCCTGACCTCTAGAAATCTTTTTGTAGTCATGATCAGATGAGGACTCCTCCATATTCCAATCCTGACAACTCCCCTTCTTCCTCCTTACTCTGCTTCACCCTGAACATCCTTCACTTGGAGTGATATTTCACAAACATGATCACATTACTCCTGTGCCTAAAAGCTCTGCCTTGAATCCTCAATGGCCTCAGAAATAAGGCTGGGTTCATTAGGGTGGCAAATACGGTTCTTTATGATCCACTCACTGCTTATCTCATCAACTTCTTCTCCCTCATGCAGGCACTGTGAGGCCACCAAACTCTTTTAGATTCATTCCTTTGTATATGCGTCCTTTTTGTGGAAGGTCTTTCTCACTTCTCTCTTTCCCTCTGTCTATCTGGCAACCTCCTAGTAGGAGGTTCAAGACCCAGGTTGGTGTTTCAGATAGCATCTACACATCCTCGACCATGGAACTAAATTCCATTCACTGAAATCCTGTATTTACTAGACTGTCCCCCGCTCTAGGCTAAAGTCTCTTTAAGGGCAGAGGCTATGTCCTGCTCAGCTTTCATCCCTAGCACCAGAGCCTGTCTTGCCAGGTGCAGTAAAAAGGCTATGGAAAGGGAACACAATTTAGGTCTCTCAACCCAGGCTAAGGAAAGGTTCTTGGCCCATGGTTTCCCTGTTTCTTCCTCAAACACGGCCTTCATCATCACTTCTCCCTACCTTTCCTTCTTCAATGTCTTCCTCCTTCTCCAGAGCCAAGTGGAACAATCCAGGGAAACCAGTAGATGAATGGCATAAATAAATGAACAACAGAATGATCAAGAGGGAGGGCCAGAGAGAACCTGTGATCATTTTGTTGTTGGACAACATGATCTCTTTACTAAGAGATCTCTAGTCAACTCTGCTGGATCAACCTACTTCATTCATTTGTTCTGAAAAATTTACTGATACCTATGACATTTTGGAGCCTGGAAGCTAGCAGCCTACCCTCTGGCATGCCCACACTTCTGGCAAATTGTGTGCTCATAAGAGTCAGTTGTGGTTGTTCCCAAATGTGCTTATGTCAGGCACATCTGTTATTTTAATCACACAAGTTCACTAAATATTACATGTGTCAATGAAACTAATGTGCAAAGAGAGAGAGTGTTGCTTCTGTGAAAACTCAGTTGAATGATCTGGAACAATTTAATGAAGGAGAGTCAGCTAAGACAGTCGCTGGTGAATTTGATACAGGTGAGATAACTGGAAAAGGAAGAAAATAATAAAATCTAGGAGGGGCCAATGTACAAAAGACTACAAAAATGTCTTTACATTCTTGATGCACTTTAAAGACACCAAAACAGGGTAGTTTATTTTGAGTGTGGTTGATTTAAGAAACTAAAATCATTCAGCTCATAATCAAAGAGAACACTGTGGTCCTACCTCACAAGGCTGTCAGATGAGTGTTCCTTTGTATATCTTACCTTTCCATGAGGTACTTTAAGGTGTACTATGTCATTTTAAAAATGATTTTCTACTTACCAACTTTTCCAATGAACGAAGCAGCTATAGTGCTTCACTGGGTCTGATAAAGGGGTGTCTGATCTATCACAAAGTACCTCCTTCAGTCTCTTGGAGTCCTGGCAGAATTAGGGACAACCTCAGGCAGGAAGCTTGACATGTCATCTGCCCCACTGGGCCAGGTCTTGATTACCTTTGAGCAGTGCAGGTCAGTGGAGGTGGCAGCTGCTTTGACAATGCTGCCCTGGACAGTATTTTGCATTTGCCAAATGTAACACTCAGAAAAGGCTAACCTGGATTTGACTATGGGTTTTATGCAGGCAGAGTCATCCCAAGAAATGTCCAAAGGGGACAGCTGCGTCAGAATGGGGCAGGGGGCTTGTGAAGTGAGGTATTATACATGGAATGCAGAGCTGGGGTCACTCCTGATGGCCACGAGTCACAGGATCACACGCTACTAGCTAATGTCCCTGTGCCTAAAGTCACACAAGAAATCTTTTCACCACAACAAGGAAGGTGGGATGTGGCTGTTCTTGGCACAGAACTTCCTGGGGCTTGTCTGCATCCCAGAATGCCTTCACCAGCGCTTGCTCTAACTTCCAACCAACTCTAGTGACTACTGGTGACAACAGTCAGCCCTACAAGAGGGCATCTGGAGGAACTGTCTTAAGCTCCGATACTGGTTTCTCTTGGATATTTAATTTCTTACCAAAAAATTTATATTTCCTTGTCCTTACATCTGGCATTGCACCCTTACCTATATCTCATATCTCACTTAGATAAATCCACTGCCATCTCAAGTTCATCATGTGTCACCAAACAAAAGTGGAACATATTTAAAAATTGTATAATAGGAACAGATTCATGTATTATGTGCTATTGAATTTCTTAAAAAAAAATTGAGCTTATCGAATTTCAATGTACTGAAGAAACTGACCCCTTTCTGTACTTTCTGCCTTTACTAGCAACATCATTATGTCCTCAATCTCCTAAACTAGGGAACCTATAACTCACTTATTTCTCTATTTTCTTCATACTCTCTGATGACTTTTTAGAATGACAGCATTTTAGCACTGGAGGTAACCTTGGCAACCATGAAGTACAGGCCCCTCATTTACAGATGGGGAAACTAGAGGCCTAGAGAAGTGAAGTGATGGACTCAAGGGCTAGTTAGTGATGGAGATGGAATTAGAATTGAGGCCCAGTGCAGAGTTTTCTCTGATATTCACTGATCCGTTTACTCATTCAGTCACTCATTCAAACATGTACTGAGTGTCTCCTATGGGCCAAGTACTGTTTTAGGTGCTGGAAAAATCACCATTGTAGCAGCTACTGCTTCCATTGAGCCCACTGAATATCGGGGACTATTTGACTAAGTCACAGCCCTTACTTAATCCTCCACAGTCCACTCACTTGATCCCCCACAGTACAATGGTGAGTTTTCAATCTCCGACATAGAATTTGACAGAGTGGGGACCAGTAAATGGTTGTCGATTGAATGAAAGTGTCTGGTACTTCATCAGTCTAAATCATACTATATTGAATTCTTAGCTTCAGTTTCACATGCTTCCTGGTGAGAGGGTCACCATTGTAGCAGCTTGATCCCCCACAGTCCACTCGCTTGATCCCCACAGTCCACTCGCTTGATCCCCACAGTCCGCTCGCTTCATCCCCACAGTCCACTCGCTTCATCCCCACAGTCCACTCGCTTGATCCCCACAGTCCACTCGCTTGATCCCCACAGTCCGCTCGCTTGATCCCCACAGTCCACTCACTTGATCCCCCACAGTCTGCTTGCTTGATCCTCCACAGTCCGCTTGCTTGATCCCCCACAGTCCGCTTGCTTGATCCTCCACAGTCCGCTTACTTAATCCTCATAACAAATCTACGAGGTGGGTTCTGTTATTACCCCCATCTTATAGATGAACCAATTTCTTCCCAAGTTGGGAAAAAACTTGGGAAAGTATGTTCATTGTTGGGGACCCACAATAGCTTCCCCAAACTGCTGACTCCATTCTAAACGTCTCTCCTTGACGGCCAGGGCCTTTTTATAAACCCGCCCCTCCCAAGCTATTCAGCCTTCTCAATCATTCATCACATAAAACCTCTGAATACTCAAGCCAGATCCTCACCATGCCTTTCTTCCTGCATCATGCTGCCTCTCCCAGCCTGGCATGCTTGCAGGGAAAGGCTGTGACTTATTCAAATCTCCGACATAGAATTTGACAGAGTGGGGATCAGTAAATGGTTGTCGATTGAATGAAAGTGTCCGGTACTTCATTAGTCTAAATCATACTATATTGAATTCTTAGCTTCAGTTTCACATGCTTCCTGGTGAGAGGGTCACCTCAGTCATAATAACATCAACCAGCATCCCAGTGGCAATAACACCAACCTCACCCCAGTAGCAATACCGACCACCACCCCGTATTAACTCAGAGAACCTTACATGCATTTCATTTAATCCTAACAAAACAACACTAGAAGACAAGTGCTGCTACTACTCTAATTTTAATATGAGGTCTCTGAGGCACAGAGAGGTTAAGTAATTTGCCAAGATCACCCAGCTAGTGGAACTGGTTGATCCTGGGGGCTCATTGTGCTGGATTCTCTCTTGGTAAATACATTCTGATTTTCTAACTAAACTGCTTTGGAAACCCTGGGGAGTACTGGTTTTTCTTTGTTTTAGAGACAGGGTCTTCCTCTGTCACCCAGGCTGGAGTGCAGTGGCACAATCATAGCTCACTGCAGCCTTGAACTCCTGGGCTCAAGTGATCCTCCCATCTCAGCCTCCCGAGTCCCTGGGGTTACAGGTATGTACCACCATGCCTGGCCCCTGGTGAACACTTCTGCATCCTGAACCTTGATTTCTCCCTCTGATTTGCCATAATTGAGGCACAGGAATTTAAAATAATTTTTCTTTAGCGAGAGCCTGAAACAAACTGTTATTTCTCTCCCTGTTGATGATGCACAATTAAAATTATGAAGTGAAGAACACCTTTAGACACAGGGCGCTGATGCCCTTTAGTACTCAGCATAAGATGGCCTAAGCTTTGTGGAAGAAAATATTTTCATCTTACTTGGGCCCAGGTATCTGGTCTTACCATCCTCCCACCCTCTCCACTGCCTGGAAAAATAGTGGTTTTCACATTTACAAGGGCACATGTTGCTGCATGGAACTGAGCTATAATTATTCAAATTCCAAGTTGGGCTTTCATGAGCAGTCTTTTCAGCCTCAGAAGCACTAGTGTCATGAGCAGTCAAATGCAGCTCTCGCTTGCAGCCGGAAGCCTTCCTGGATCCACTTATCACATTGGTCAGGGTGCAGCACAGTGTCAGAGGGCCCAAGTGGTGCCTGTGGATAGCCAAGCAGACAGCCCCAGGGCCTGCCTTCTGCATGACTGACATCCTCCACACTTGGCCATGGAACAGCTCCAGCCTTAGTAGGTGACAACTCACTTGTATTTCATCCTCAGCTTGGCTCCCTGTTGTCGGTTTCCTCTTGCTCGAACATGTGACTCCAAGGTTGTATCTTATCCCAGGGGTCTCCCAGACAGGCTCCCCTGATCACCACCTAGCTGCACATCTCCCTCCCGCTCATCACAGCTGCATCTGCCTTCCTGTCTTAAACAAGTCTGCAAAGAAGCTGCAGGTCTCATTGAGTGTCCCAGTCCCAAGGAGAGCCACAGACCAGACTGCCACAGCAGCTGAGTCAGCAGCAATGATGCATGCAAAGGGGCAGTGCTGCTGCTACAACCTTCAGTCATGTCACGCACAGGACCGTGAAAGAAGCATGGGTTTTGGAGCCACTCAGATCTGAGTTCGAGTTCTGCTCCCTCTACTGAGTGTCTGTTGATCACCTTCAATAAAGAACCAGAACTGTCAGTGGATATTTACTGAGCACTAACTCTGCCTCAGACATGGGCTATGCACTGGAGATATGAGAATGCACAAGCTGGACCAGCCTCTGCCCTCATGAGGCTTACAATCAAGGGAGCATTCAGACAATGTGGTAGTGTGAGGGTGTGGCCTCTCTGGGCCTCAGGTTCTTTCTCTTAAGCATAGTGATAATATAACTTCTGCAGAGAACTGGCATATAGGAATATTAAATAATCTCCATTGAGAGTATGTGGCAGAAGAAGTCTTGTAGGTCCCTGTCTGGAGAGAGAGAACTCCCAACTTCACTCACTTTTTATTTTCCTAGTCCAAGATGACTTCTGTATACCTGTCTCTGGTCTCTCTCCTTTTTCTAAATTGCAACTATCAAGAACACCAAAAGGTTCTTAGTAGGTTTTGACAAGTCTGTGAGAACAGAAAGGGCCAGGAAGAGGTAGCCCCTTGATCCAGCCCTCCCTGAAGCCCTATCCCTGGAAAGAACAATTAAAAGTCACCATCCCATAGTATTGCTGTGGATCCTGGTTCTCCATGGCCCCAAGATGAACATACTGACCACCCTTGGTAAGATTTTTCTTCCCTCTCCTGCTTCCCCTCTAAGGACTACACGTTTCAGTGAGCTGGGCCTTCCTCTGTTATGTGGAACAGGAAATTTGTTATAAAGCAACAATATGAGAAAGGACTAAGCAGAAAGGACCCTCCTGCCCATGTACCACAGTTGCCCACACCAAGTATTTGTCTTCTGCACACCCAGAAGTGACACACAGTGTGGGCTGTGGCTTCAGTTCTCACCATAGTCAGTGTTTTCAGGTTCCCAGCAGTTCGAAGGCCAGAAGTATGGAGCCTGCAAAGGAGCATGGGTGTCAGGGCTCATAGGTGTGCCATGCCTGCACTTCCCTCCCACATCCAGGGAGGATCCTCCCTGGTGGCAGGCTCTCCCCCAACTCCTTCTTGCTGATGCTACCCCACAATGCTCTCCTCTTCTCTAATGCAGCTGAGGTGAGTCAACATTTTAATCTAGGCATTGACAAATAAAATGTAAGGTAAGCAAAACAAATGCAAAATGAGAAGTTTTGTTTACAGGGAAATATATTCTTATCCTGAGACAATAGAGGTCTAAGTACAAAAGTCAGGCTGGCATAACTTACTGGGCACCTAAGCCCATGTTCCTTTTCTCTCTTTAACCTAGTCTGAAGAACTCTTCTCCCAAACCCTTTAGTTAGACCTTGACTCAAGCCCATATCCTCTGCCCTCATTACCTCTAGGGAAGGATCTGGGAGAAGGAGTTAAAATGGGTGGGGAGGGTGATTAGGTAGCAAATAGAAACTTCACTCCGGAGAAGGTAGCATGAGACAGTAGAAAGATCAAGGTCTGTGCTATCAGGCTCACTTAGGTTCAAATTAAGGCTGCTCCTGGATTTACTAAATGACACTTTAATTCTTTGAGCACTTCAGTTTTCTTACCTGTAAAATGGGTGGTATTTACCCTCTAAAGTGTGCTCTTCAGAATAAATGAGGAAATCTGTACAAAGTGTCTACGATGGTCTGAATGTCTGCGTCCCCCTCAAATTCACATGTTGAAATCCTAATCCCCAAGGTGATGGTATTGGGAGGTGGGGCCTTTGAAGCCCTCACAGATGAGATCAGTGCCCTTATAAAAGAGGCCTGATATAAGCTCCAGGTCCTGTCTGCCCTGTGGGGATGCAGCTAGAAGGTACCTTCTATGAGCCAGACAGCAGGCCCTCACCAGACACCAAATCTGCTGGCACCTTGGTCTTGGACTTGCCAACCTCCAGAACCATGAGTAGTAAATTTTTTTTGTTTATAAGATATCCAGTTTATGGTATTTTTGTTGTAGCAGCCCAAAGGGACTAAGGCCCAGAGCATGGTAGGCTCTCAATGACAGCCTTTTACTATTCTCTAAGTGGGTCACCCAACGGTCCAGACAAAAGTTCTCTTGGCTTTCCCAGTGCTGATGAGGAGTGAAGGTTACTCCCTCAAATATCCCTAGGTTTTCTTTGTAGTTCTAAGCTGAGATCAGATGATGTTGAGAAGAAAATGTTCTTCAGGAGGAGGAGCCAGCAGGCTTACCTGGAAACGATAAAAGGTACCATCATCCTTCATGGTGAGAACATGGTCCGAGATTGGAAAGATGTAGCCCTGGGCAGCGATAAGGCTTCCCAAGTGTATTGCTTCAACTGTAAGAACAGTGCATAGAGAGAGAAGGAATTAGGAAGCAGGTTATTTGGCTGAAAATTAAGCTGGGAGACCAGAAGTCAACTGTCATCACCCCCAGATGACTGTGTTGATGACATGATTGCCCTTGCTCAGTGTGGGGGTGAGGAGGGGAGATGCCAATGGCTGGAAAGGGCCACTGTGTGTCTGGGACTTGTGTGAATCCCACCTCCGAGAGTCTGACATTGCTTAACCTCTCTCCACCCTGACCTTCAGAAGAAAGTCTGGCTTCAGGGTCAAGGGCATAAATTCTGGCATAGATGAACCTGTATTTAACTAAGTGAGATATTTCACATGAAGTTATTAGCAGTGTCTGGTACAGGTCAAATACTCCATAAGTGCTGGCAGCTCTGATTCATATCAGTTTCATCATCCCCAGCAGTAAGAATGCAGCCTCACTACCCATAGAGACATAGGACTCCCACTGTGTTCCCCAGTATGACAGTCCCATCAGGGATGAGAGGGGTGTTACCCTTCTCTTATGGACAGAGAGGAAAACCTCACTTCCTTTGAAAATTAGAGGAGGGACATGGAAGTGGGCAGTGACAGAGAGAGGCCAACCTGATAGAAATACTTATATTCTTGCCACAATCAATCTGTTCCTTTGTTCCTTTAGCACCAGCCATAAATAGATGCACATAGAAAGTTGAGAATACAGGTTGGGCATGGTGGCTCACGCCTGTAATCCCAGCACTCTGGGAAGCCGAGGTAGGGGGATCGCTTGAGCTTGGGAGTTTGAGAACAGCCTGAGCAACACAGCAAGACCCTGTCTCAATTAAAAAATTAAAAAAAAAAAAAAAGGGTTAAGAATTTAGATTTATCCTGAGCAGAGCTAAGAAAAAATAACAAACCTCAATGCTTCTACCACACAAAGTAATCTTTCACAAATCCAAAAGTACTGTTACAGGTTAAGACTAATTTTTGGACATGGAAATTGTTAATGTGCTCAGGGAGTCTCTAGCAATTATTAATTTCACGAGCTCTGACTTTTTAAAGTAGTTTGTTTTGGCTTTACTTGCAAATTTTTCAAGAAGTTGAATACAATGCAATGTTTTGCTTATTAAGAACCACCTATTCTCCTTTGAAAGAAATATACATGTAACTGGTGGAATTAGAATGAATGGAGTTTTATTTTACTTAGTGATGACCAATTTGCTATTATTATTATTTTTTTTTTCAGAGACAGGTCTCACTCTGTCACCAAGGTTGGAGTGCAGTGGCGCGATCACAGCTCATTGCAGCCTTGAACTCCTGGGTTCAAGTGATACTTCTGCCCCAGCCTCCCAAGTAGCTGGAACCACAGGCACGTGCCACCACGTCTGTCTAATTTTTTTTTATTTTTACATTTTTTTGTAGAGGTAGGGTCTTGCCATCTTGCTCAGGCTGGCCTTGAACTCCTGGGCTCAAGGAATCCTCCCAGCTCAGCCTCCCAAAGAGCTGGGATTACAGGCATGAGCTACCATGTCTGGCCAGTTTGCTTTTTCAAGTCTATAGGCTTCAAGAACCATGAGTCCAGCTAGAACAGAAGTTTCATCATCAGCAGCTGCTCCTTCCCCATAGGAGAAAGAACAAAATCCTGTAGGAAGGTAACTTTCATGCCACCAGTCTTGGAGCTAAGACTCTACCTTCATTCTCTGAGCAAAAATGTTTTTGCTTAGACATTGGCAATGGGGCCAGGTATGGTGTCTTACACCTGTAATCCAAGCACTTTGGGAGGCCAAAGCAGAAGAATTGTTTGAGGTCAGGAGTTCAAGACCAGCCTGGATAACACAGTGAGATCCCCATCTCTACAAAAAATAAAACAAAAAATTAGCTGGGTGTGGTGGTCAGAGCCTGTAGTCCCAGCTACTCGGGAGACTGAGGTGGAAGATAGCCAGGGAGGTCAAGGCTGCAGTGAGCTATGCTCGTGCCACTGCACTCTAGCCTGGGTGACAGAGTGAGACTCTGCCTCAAAAAACAAAAAATAACCACAGGAAACTGTCTGATGGGAAAAAGAAAGGAGAGAGGGGCAGACGCTGGATCTGGCTGTTTCCCAAGGCCTTGGTTTGCCTCATTTCCCCTATTCCCAGTTGACAAATTGTTCTTAGCTTCGCTCCTCCTCAGCCACTTCTCAGAAGCCCAAACAGGCCCCAATTTACCATGGTGTCTTCCCAAGGGCATCAGAGTATAACAGATTTTCATAGAAATAACTCCCATCATTCAGGACCCTTCTCAGAAGCTTCTCACGCCAGGGCTGGAGGATTCCTGAAGCTCATTCTCACATACTGCTAGCCAATTTAGGGTTCTCATTATAGTAATAATAAAATACATGTCAGGAACACAATGATTATTTTAGGAGGCAAAGAAGCCAGTGCTCTTGGAAGAGAAAAGGCGGCCATGAGGAAATAACGTTCCTTAGTTTAGCATTATAATCACAGGAAACACTGACTTTAAATACATGTAACTAAACAGGTAGATGCTGATCTAGTCCAGACTTTCCAGAGGACTCAGAGGTCCAGGCTGCATCAGAGACAACATATAGGGAGTTGTTTTGGGTTCTATCCCTCACATAGGGTTAGCATTTACAGCTTTTCCCCCGTGAATCAAGAACTTGACTACAATTAAGAATTTTCACTAGTTGTGAGCGTAGCCACTAATGAAGGGGGTGAAAAGACTCAGGTCACTTCTATGAATGATCTGCTTTTCTGGCACTCAGAGTTCTAACAACTGTATATAATTAAACTGCATAGAAACTGTATTGTTTTGCAGTCAACAGCAGATTAGAAACGTTGGGTTAAAACACAGGAGTGCCAAGCTGACACACTGATTTCCGCAGGAAATCACAGCTGAAGGTCACAGATCCAGAATGGGTACTTGAAAAAAATCTTCAAAAAGCATTGTGGTTCGGGGCCATTTAATTTGGGGCAGATAAGTTTAATCACGCCAATGTCCATTAAGAACATCAGAGTGTATTAGTGGATCTTTATAAATGTGACCTTCAGGCATCAAGAATACTCAGTTAATCAAGGCAAAGGAGTATGTAATAAATTCAGAAAAGTATTAACTAATAGCACATGGGAATAAGCTTTACTTATCTTGAATTTTATTTTCTGGAACACCCCCCCTCACTATTTCCTAATTACGCTGTGAAAATAAATTTTACTGCCTATTTTCTGGTGGGAGGACAGATTTGGAAATTGTTTTATTGGCCAGGGTTTTGTTGTTGTTTTCCTGGTAAGGACTTCCTAATTGAAATGCATAATTAAAGCTGAAAAAAAAATCATTCCTTCACCTCTTGCAGAAGCAGAAAACAGAGGGAGTCTTAGCAAATAATTAAACATCTTAATTGTGCATCAGGCAATCTAATTTTAAGAGCTGGCTCTAGAAGGCTGTTCAGTGACAGTGCTACAACTTATCTTTAATTGCCGCAGCTAACGAGAATTCAACTCATTTCACACGTTATTGTACGGGACTCTTTGGCATTCTAAATAGTTGCTCATTTCCTCAAAGCGTGATTTAAATTTACAGACAAATATTCAGGAGAAAATAAATTAATTTTATTTGTAAATAGAGTGATTCCACATCTTGGAACTCAGATTTACAAGACCAACTCTCAGGAGGGTAGGAGAATCTAGTCTGGAACTTGGTTATGGGATGTTTACTGATACCAGGGGAGAGAAGGGCAGGGTCAAAGGTCAAGTACCTGGGTCCTCAATGGAAAGGTTCTTCATAAGCCACTGCACGACGTCAGTACCTGCAACAACAAAGCAGTTTCAGCTGAAGACCTCCTGGGTGTTTAACACTGTGGCAGAAGAAACAGGTTTACCTAAGAGAATCCTAATTCCAATCAGTCCACACTGTAGAGCAGGATAATATGGACATTCTTTTTTGTCCTAACCAACCCTTTCCATTCTTCAGTACACTTCCATAGTTACAATTCCATTCTCGTCCAAAAAACACTCACTTCTGATGATGCAGGATGAGCTTATATTCATATTTCTAAGCAGCGTCTATAGAGGACTTCCCCGAGACATGCTAGGTGAAGCTTTATCATGCCTGGCCCCCAGACCATTTCTTGAAGGAGGCCTCTTCAGCTCCCTACCGTCAATTACAAGGGCTGACCAACACAGGTGACCTCACAGGTTCTTGCAAAACTCTCATCTCTTTTGGCACGGGCCTATCCTGAATGAATGTGCCCCTGCATTTGTGGCAGAAACGTCTATGTATTCACCAAGACCTCTTTCCTCGCCTCACTGTGCCATAGCTAGATTGCATTTCCAGACTTCCCTGCACTTAGATACGGACTGAGTTCTACCAATAGAATGTGGGTAGAAATGGCATATGCCACTTCCAGACCTGGACCATGAAAACTCCTACACGGCTCTCCATCGCTCTGCCCCTTCCAATCCCATCTGCTGGCTGGATGTAAAGACCTGGGGAAACGCAGAGCCACAGCAGGGAGGGAGTCATGGTTCCAGCCATGGACATTATGCCCATGTGGGGCTCTGACGTGAGGAGGAACAAACTTTGTTGTGTTCAGCCCCTGAAATGTGGGCTGTTTTGATGACTAGTATTACCTTAATGAATATAAATCTTAACAGTCTGCAGTAACTTTTAAAGCTTGTCTACTCCAACCCGAGCCAATACACAAGTCCCATTCACAACACCCTGGACAAGAGATGCTGTAACCTTTGTTTAGAATGCCTCGTACCTGGGAACTCACAAATTTCCCCCTACCCAGCCTGACCCAGTTAAATCAGCCTTGATTTATCTGAACAGAAACTTGCCCCTCTCTGACTTCCTCCCTTTGGCCTCAGTTTTGCCCTTTGATGATAGAAAAACAAACCCCAACCTAACCACTCTGTGCGACAGCCCTTCAGCTATTCGGACAGTCCTGCAGCATACCAGCGACGTCCTCCCTCCAAGTGCAACAGGCCCGGGTCCCTCAGCTGCTTCCTTGGATGGCCTGGACTGGAGTTCCTCACCATGTGTTCCCAATCCTCTGAATATGTTCTCTTCTGTCTGCCTCTCTTTGAAAATATGACCCACAAAGGATGTTCTGAGAGCAGCACTGTGTACATGGGAGTAGAGGAGTCCAGTTTTGTGGAAGGTTCTGAATTTCTGGTCAACCTACCTTTGCCACCCAAAGATCTCATTTTAAACCAGTACAGACCATTGAAGGTGTGACTTTGTCACCTCTGAATTGTTTGATGGAACACAGCCTGCAAGGGAAGACATTTCTAGACATCAGAGTCCTACCGTGGGTCTGAGGCTTTGGTGCGAGGGAGGGGATGTGCCAAGGACTCTCCTGGGCTGGATTCCTGGCTGAAGGCCTGGGGATCCAGCCGAGGGGCTTCATGAGGATTGCCCTCTTCCCAGGAAGCAGATTTCTTAGATATGTGACTGGTGGCCAGAAGTGGGACTGGTAAGGGACAGGGAGCCTAGACATTTTGTTTCTCTCTGGGTCCATGGCAGGTGAAGTAACCCTGCACAGTGGGACCCCCAGGGCCATCCTTGTCCTCCTGTGTGCCCCAGTTCCACCGACACAGCCTTGCAATTTTGCAGTTTCCCTGCGCCAACCTCAAAGGCAGCACTTCTAGGCTTCTCCTCACTCTTACTGCTCCTGGACGGCATCTGTGAGTTAAACTTTAGATCAAAAACATTCCTATTCATTTGTATTTAGAGAAAGAGAATGAGTATGTGTGTGTACATGTGCCTGTGTGTCCCTTTCCTCCAAATTCTACAAGTTCAACATTTGTCCCAGGAAATGAAGAACAAAGCAGAAATCAAATAAGAACTGTAGCCCCAAGCTGGGGGTGGGAGAGAGACTCTAACCTGTTTTATCCTCAAAAGAAAAATAGTTCTGGCCGGGTGCAGTGGCTCATGCCTGTAATCCCAGCACTTTGGGAGACCGAGGTGGGCGGATCACAGGGTCAGGAGCTCGAGACCATCCTGGCCAACATGGTGAAACCCCGTCTCTACTAAAATACAGAAAATTAGCCGGACGTAGTGCCATGTGCCTGTAGTCCCAGCTTCTTGGGAGGCTCAGGCAGGGGAATTGCTTGTATGGGGGAGGAGGAGGTTGCAGTGAGCCGAGATCGTGCCACTGCACTCCAGCCTGGCCACAGAGTGAGACTCCGTTTCAAAGAAGAAAAAAAAAAAGTGTTTTTTTGTGGGTTGCCTAGAAACTGCGAGGTTTCCTGCATTAGCCGAGCTCTCCCCTAGGCCTGCGGATTATCTTTCTGCTGAGCTTGCCGAACCATTATTTATCACCTGCCAAGATTGATTACTCACCCTGGGACAATGACAGCCCTTCCTTTCCCCTGTTAATTACTGTCATCATTAATATCCATGTCACTAATTAGTATTCATTCACATTGAAACTCCTTCCTTGCTATCATATCCGCTCCCCCCACCACCCCAACCCCCGGCTCAGCACCATTGTCTGGGTTTCTACCCCCTTTTGGCTTCCTGTGCTCAGTCTTTGGCCTAATTGTTCTCCCCGGTCCACCAGGCCCTGGTTTGCATTTACAGAGCCAAAGGATCACATTTAAGCACTTTTGTTTCTAAAGAAGGGAAAATCACAAAAACCCATTTCCTTTTTCCCTAGCTCCGTGGAGACCACAGAGTGGAGTTTCTTTTCCCAGGTTCAGCCACCATGACAGCTGCTATCCCATCTGGGGGCTGATGCAACTCCTCAGGCCCAGGCAAGGGCTGAGCGGCTGCCCCGGCTGCCTGGGACACTGCACTCCATCTCCAGTGGCATCCACTCTGCCACCATCCCTTCCATGCCATGGCAATGCTTGGTAGGCTTCATCTCAGCACAAGTGACAACACTTGGAGACAGGGGGACGCGCTCACTCTCAAGGGCATTGGATATTCCAGGCTCCCTTGGACCAACCGAGGAGCGGCCAAGCCTCCAGCCTGTGGCAGGGAGTAAACCATTGTGTGTTCACCCCCAGGAACAAGTCAGAAAGGGAAATCTGTCATAATATTGCATCCTTTAAAACATTTACAGTGATTACGCTGTAGCACCCGACAAGAGTAGTCCAAACATCCAAATCCCCAGCAGGAGAAAGCATTTCCATTCTTCTTTTTTCACTTTCCTTTCTTGCCTCTTTCCTTCCTTCCCACTAACCCACCATCACCCTTTCCTTCCTGTTCTGAAGAGAATCTGAAGCAGATTCCTTTTCTGTTCTATCTAAAATTAATTGTTGCCTTGTTACCACAATCGCTTTCTGGATCTTATCTTAGTCAAGCCACTTTGCCAAGGACGTAAAGTCAATAAAACAACATAACAAATGCTATGTTGAAACAACGTAACAAATGCAGGACGGCTACCCTTTATTCCTACAGATCCTAAAACACTGTCTGGAAGCTTTCTTTTTGAGGCTGATTTATCAATATATATTCCAGGGATATCCACGAAATACACCAGAGGGCACCCCAAACACCTCTCCATTGCATGCATATTTTATTAGTATATTTAAGGATGTATTTATGATATGCAGTTATGGGTTATGTTTCTATATGTGTTATATGTATTTCAATTATGTCTTCTATATCTAAAATCATGTTTATTAGATGACTGGGAACAAACCAAAAGGCCTCTAATAGGCGATTGAATAAATAAATTATGGCTCATTCATGCAATAAATATTTATTAAACAACTACAGTGGAAAAGCATCTTGAGAACAGGGTGTACTATAAAATATTTATGTTGTATTAATTATATATGTGTAGATATCTATAAATATGGAGAAGAAAAATTCTGGATATAGATTTAAATTGTTAACTTTAGGTCACTTTGGGGTGGGAGAGGCATCAAATAATGGGAAATTTCTATTCTTTACATGTCTGTATTATTTGTAGTTCATAGAACATTCATATAATACTTTTACACTAGAAAAATAATTTTATTTTAAAGAGCATAGAGAGAAGAAAGAGTTGGCCTCTGAGGCCAAAGTGGAGATGCTATGGGTAACTCTGGACAGCCTCTGGCTATCCTCAAGCCCTGGTCATTTCCTGCTCTCTGGGGAAAGGGCCAGGAGACTCAAAGCTGTCTTTTTCCTGAGGGGTAAACAGTGGGAGGCTCAATCCTGAGGCTCAGTAGTGTGCCTCCAATTGGCCACTTTCTGGCCATCTGCCACTCCTGGAGCCTCAGAGTGACCCTTTTTTTTTTTTTTTTTT
>NW_016807544.1:2133614-2138778 GCF_001698545.2 Rhinopithecus bieti | reverse complement strand
GATCTCAGCTCACTGCAAGCTCCGCCTTCCGGGTTCACGCGATTCTCCTGCCTCAGCCTTCCGAGTAGCTGGGACTACAGGCGCCCGCCACCTCGCCCGGCTAGTTTTTTGTATTTTTTTAGTAGAGACGGGGTTTCACCGTGTTAGCCAGGATGGTCTCGATCTCCTGACCTCGTGATCCGCCCGTCTCGGCCTCCCAAAGTGCTGGGATTACAGGCTTGAGCCACCGTGCCCGGCCCAGAGTGACCCTTTATAGACTCTGACAGGGCTGTCCACCCAGAGTCTTGGCCTAAGGGTGACAACCTGCACCTCTCCTCTGTGTTTGTTAGCTTATTTACTTGGGGGACAGTAAGACATAGTGATCTTTTCCTGATGCCTTTCCATGCTGAATTAACTCTATTGAGTAAGCTGGTAAGGGGTTTCTGTTTCTGGTTTCAGGCAGACACTCATAAAATTCAAGGCTTTGTCTTCAGCTGTTTTAAGCTCCTCCAAAATTGTAGCATTTGACAGGGATACCTTCCTCCCATTAATGCGTCAGAACCCCAGGAGATCCTAGTATGAAACACTCCTCCGATTCTTCCCAAAGCATTCTGTCAATCCGAACCCAGATCAGATTATCCAAAGTTGATAAAAAGACTGGTTCCCATCACCCGCAAATTTCCAGTAACTTGAAACCTGGTGGATTATACAGTACATCATAGTACTGATAAACGAAGCAATTCATAAACGAATTATCAATCTTGACTGTTGGGGAAAGACACTTTCTTTTGAGTAAAACGTTCCTGAAGCCATATGAATGATCAGATGGTTCCTGCCATGAGTGAACTAGCCATACTCCTCGGTCAAGGTTACGACTCAGTCCATCGGATTTTCACATTCTTGCCAGGCCTCTGCTGGGCCTCTGGGTGGGGAGGGCAGCTTCAGGCCACCTTATCACATAGATGGCACACGCAGGCCAATGCTTATGAAGGGGGAGTGACATTTCCTGAGTGCCTATGGTGTACCAGGCCAGAGCTGGGCACTTGACCCTGTTACCGCATGCCATCTTGACAATAATTGTGTCCAATACAATAATTATTATATCCATTTTAAAGATTAGGCCCAGAGAGGCTTAAGACCACAGGCTGCTACAGATTTAGAGCCAAGGTTGGAATCCAGGCAATTTCATGCCAAGTATTATTTCCACCATACCATTCTGTGTCTCTTAACTCCGAATAACTTTCCAAGTAGTGTAAAGAAAAAACAATTAGAAAACTGATAATCTGTATGCATTCAGTTTTTTTCCTGAAACAGAGGCATTAATTTAGTGATAATAATAATTGGTATTATTAGCTATTGAACTAATAATTTATTGAGCACTTTCTATATTCCAGGCTTTGGAATAATCCTACTATACTAATCCTATGTTGTAAATAGCTTATTATTATCTCCATTTTGCAAATGAATGGAAGGATATTCTAAGTAGGGCAATCCTTACAGTCTTAGATCTTCTTCTTTTCTTTTATGCCTTAGTTGAAAAAAAAATGCAACAATCAGCTAGCAGAGAAAGCTTAACTAAGAGGAAACGTTACACTGGGTTTGGAGGGCGAGAACAATGAGTAGCTGGCAGTAAGACAGAAGGGAATACAGGTGGGAGAAACACAGTCATGAAACATTCATTGTCATTTTCAAGTAGTAGTATTTGGTCAATGGGCTTGAGTTTTTCCAAGGAAAAGTGTGGCAAATTTCACACTCACTTGCTTACCAAGCATAGGAAACAATAAGGCGTTGCATTTATAAAGTCAGACACACTTGAGAACAAATCATGGTGTATCACTTACCAACTGTGGGAACCTGGGCAGGTCCCTTACCCACCACCTGCCCTGATCTCCATTTCTTCAGATGTCAGCTAGGGGGAAGTGCTGCCTAGTTAAGAATAAGACCAGGTGGCCAGGCGCGGTGGTTCATGCCTGTAATCCCAGCACTTTGGGAGGCTGAGGCGGGCGGATCATGAGGTCAGGAGATCGAGACCATCCTGGCTAACATGGTGAAACCCCGTCTCTACTAAAATACAAAAAAATTAGCCAGGCGTGGTGGCGGGCGCCTGTAGTCCCAGCTACTCAGGAGGCTGAGGCAGGAGAATGGCGTGAACCTGGGAGGCGGAGTTTGCAGTGAGCTGAGATCACACCACTGCACTCCGGCCCGGGCGGGCGATAGAGCGAGGCTCTGCCTCAAAAAAAAAAAAAAAAAAAAAAAAAAAGAAAGGAATAAGACCAGGTATACAAAACTCTTTACAATGCCTGTTTCATGGTTTTGCTGAAACGAGTTGGTTGTTAGCAAGTCATCTGCTGGCCCTGTGTGTTTATTCCCTCATGTGAAAAGAGGACAGTACGCTTTGGAAGGCCGAGGTGGGTGGATCACCTGAGGTCATGATTTTCAGACCAGCCTGGCTAACATGGTGAAACCCCAAATCTACTAAAAATACAAAAATTAGCTTGGTGTGGTGGTGGGCGCTTGTAATCCCAGCTACTTGGGAAGCTGAGGCAGGGAGAATTGCTTCAACCCGGGAGGTGGAGGCTGCAGTGAGCCGAGATCGCGCTCCAGCCTGGGAAACAAGAGTGAAACTCCGTCTCAAAAATAAAGAAAAGAGGACAGTAATAATGGGACCCATCACCTTGACTGTGAGGGGTAATGAACCCATGCAGAGTACCTGGCATATCATAAGCATTAATATTAATACACATTGGCTACTCAGAGTCCATGTTTCAGGGACCTCATACCAGCCAAGTGTCTAACCCAGTCATCTGCGTGGTTGGGAGAGACAGCAGTAACTTGAAATCCTTGTGTTACTTACCAGCTTTTAAATTTTAGGCCTTAGAGAATCTCAAAATGTCTTCTGGTGCTTTTAGGCTGGGATCTTCCAATAGACAGTTAGTTGGACAAAAGGGGAAACAAGGAAGGTATTGTGGCTGGACAACTCTACTAGCCTGGTGAGGCCTCACTGAGAGACTGGGACCCCCGCCTGGCCGCTTTTCTGACCCTGATCCAGGATGCACATTTCCTGGAAGTAAGGGCAGAAAGCAAAACAGGTGCCCTCACCCCACTGTAATTCAGTTGAAGGTAATGGAGTCAACATCTTTCTGGTTTGGGGTGGTCTGGTTACATCCATTCCAACACCCTCTTCTTCTTCCCCCACCTCTCCTGCCTTGGGACCACCTTTCCCTTCCCAGAATGCAACAGTCTCCATCACACCACAGGGCCTTTGCATCTGCTACTCCCTGGGCCTGTCATGCCTTCCCTTTCTCCTCCTACCTCTTCCTCTAGCTCAGGGGTCCTCAGCCTCCCAAAAGGCAATGGTCCCTGGCCTGTTAGGAACCAGGCCGTGCAGCAGGAGGTGATGGCGGGTGAGCAAGTGAAGCTTCATCTGTATTTACAGCCCCTCCCCATCACTCGCATTACTGCCTGAGCTCCACCTCCTGTCAGATCAGCAGTGACATTAGATTCTCACAGGAGCGTGAACCCTATTGTGAACTGTGCATGTGAGGTAGGTTGCATGCTCCTTATGAGAATCTAACGCCTGATGATTTATTCCTGTCTCCTGTCACCCCTACATGGGACCGTCTAGTTACAGGAAAATGAGCTCAGGGCTTCCACTAATTCTGCATTGTGGTGAGTTGTATAATTATTTCCTTATATGTTATAATGCAATAATAATAGAAACAAAGTGCACAATAAATGTAATGCACTTGAATTATCCCAAAACCATTCCCCCCAACCCTAGTCCATGGAAAAATTGTCTTCCGTGAAACTGGTCCCTGGTGCCAAAAAGGCTGGGGAACACAGCGTTAGCTGCTTCTGACACATCCTTCAGCCCTAACTCCCTCGGGAAGGCCTTCATTGCCCTCCAGACTGGCTCAAGGTCCTTTGGCTTTCAACCTCAAGAGAACAAGGTTCTTTCTCTTTGGAGCATTTATCTCAGTTTGGAATTAGCCACAGTGTAATTATTTGATCAACGTCTATTTCTTCTTCTATATTAGTATGCTATGACTTCCATGACAGGGTATCACAAACTGGGTGGCTTAGACAACAGAAATTTATTGTCTATGGTTCTGGAGGCCAGACAGCTAAGATCCAGGTGTCGAACGGGTTGGTTCTTTCTGAGGGCTGTGAGGGAGAATCTGTCCCAGGCCTCTCCTGATCCTCCCACTTCAGCCGCCCAAGTAGCTGGGACCACAGGCATGTACCAGCATGCTGATTAATTTTTTAACTTTTTGTAGAGACAGGGTTTCCTTATGTTACCCAGGCCAGTCTCTAACTTCTGGGCTGAAGTGATCCTCCTGCCTCGGCCTCCCAAAGTGCTGGGATTACAGGCGTGAAGCATGATGCTTGGCCCAAATTTCCCCTTTTAATAAGACTATCAGCCATAGTGGATTAGGGCCCACCCTAATTATCTCACCTTAACTCATTACAACGGCAATGATTCTATTTCCAAATAAGGTCATGTTTTGGAGTTTTAGTGTTTAGAACTTCAATATATGAATTTTGGAGAGGACATAATTAAACCCATAATGCCCACTAAACGATAGCTCCAAGGGAGCGGGGACCCTGTTAGTTCTATCCTTGGCATGGAGTAAACATCTGGTACAGAGTTGGGGTCTAATGAACGCTTATTCATTGATAGTTGTATTCAAATATACATCATAATACATAAACACCCACAAATGTATATTCAATATGTTTTAAATTTTTCCTCAATTTTTTGTGGCCCTTGAAAACATCATACAATCTAGTACGAGACATCATATAGGCAGTTTGCAAACACTGCTTTAGAGGAAAGGTTCAGGGCCCTTGATCCACTGATACTGTTTACAAAAAAAAAATCATATCTTTTTGCCTATAATCCCAGCACTTTGGGAGGCCAAGGCGGGTGGATCCCCTGAGGTCAGGAGTTGAAGACTAGCCTGGCCAACATAGTGAAACCCTGTCTCTACTAAAATACAAAATTAGCTGGGCTTGGTGGCGGGTGCCTGTGGTCCCAGCTACTTGGGTGACTAAGGCAGGAGAATTGCTTGAACCTGGGAGGCGGAGGTTGTAGTAAGCTGATCGTGCCCCTACACTCCAGCCTGGGCGACAGAGCGAGACTCTGTCTCAAAAAAAAAAAAAAAAAAAAAAAAAAAAAAAAAAT
>NW_016807544.1:2119480-2133396 GCF_001698545.2 Rhinopithecus bieti | reverse complement strand
GGGTGGATCCCCTGAGGTCAGGAGTTGAAGACTAGCCTGGCCAACATAGTGAAACCCTGTCTCTACTAAAAATACAAAAATTAGCTGGGCTTGGTGGCGGGTGCCTGTGGTCCCAGCTACTTGGGTGACTAAGGCAGGAGAATTGCTTGAACCTGGGAGGCGGAGGTTGTAGTAAGCTGATCGTGCCCCTACACTCCAGCCTGGGCGACGGAGCGAGACTCTGTCTCAAAAAAAAAAAAAAAAAAAAAAAAAAAAAAAAAATGAAAAAAAATAAAAAAAAAAAAAAAGGTGTTGACAAAAAAAAAAAAAAAAATCTAAACAAATTACTACTTAAACAAATATTAGGTAGCAATTCAAAGCCTCCTCCTTTTCCTTATTAAACACTGGCTGTCACTGGGAAGAGGACAGCAGGCAGAAGGAAAGGTAAAGTCTTCAGCTCTTTACCTCTGGGTAAAGAGACACTCACCGCTCCCCTCCCACCTCTTTGGCCCATCCTCGCTGCTCAACTGGCTTCTAGACTGCAGGGTGAGCCCGCTTTTTGACTGGCTTTTGTCCAGTGGGTGATTTTCCCTTCTTAACAGGCAGGCCTCTGAGTCATTCTGACGTGGTCTTGAACAGGTGGGAGGCATTACATCCAGACACAGCAGATACGATTTTGGGTCCAGTGATCCCTCAAGCACCCTGCCATATGCAGTCCTAAACCAGGGGTCACCAGGGCCACCTCCCTGGGGTCTTCTCCCAGGTTGGCCAAATCGGCTTGCTGGCCTCCATGGGTATATGACAACGGCACCCTGTGGTGACCCACAGAAGGAAAGCAAAGGGCTAAGATGTAGCTGGGATGGAGGAGGAGGAATCTCAGGCTTCTCCTGATATTTTGCCTCAAGAACTGGAAACTGACCTAGGAGTAGATCCCACGCTGAGGGAGAAGCCCCTAGACCGAGAAGGGATGGGCTCATCCATTTGAATGAAACAGAGAAGCTTGAAAGAGCCAAGGCAGAGCAATTCCTGAGCTGTCCAGGACTACTAAACCTGCAGCGAAGGCCTGGGGAGATGGGGCAGGAGAGACAATCAGCTGCGTGGAAGCCCTTGGCCACTGTTCTCCCCAAGCTCCATCCCCACCCACCTCCCTCCCACTCAGACTGTGCACTTCCCCATTCTCTGATATTTAAAGCTTCCCTGTGCATTATGAAAAATAATAGGGGCCAGGAGACCCAGCGAGGTTATTACCAACTCATAAATCAACCAGGAGGCTCTGAGGGCTGTGGCGAGGTGTCTGAGATGGGTTCCCCTGGTTGTTATCTCACCTGCGCCCCCACGATTGATTCATAACCTCATAACCCTCCCGCGTCCGAATCCCAAGCCTTATATCTAATTGTCAGCAGCCGAGTACATGATTTGCAAGAGGATGCGGGCAGCAGCAGACGTGGGGGTGGAGGAGAGATTAGTTTTGTCAATCAAAAGTGTCCAGGGCAAGGGGAGAGCATGCGGGATTTAGCTCAACAATCAGCTTATTAAATGGAGGCTGGGTATGGGCTGCATTGATTAGGCCTCAGTGCAGGAAGACGGAGGATCATTGCCACTGTGGACCTCGTTTCTGTTCCCCGAGGGTGGCTGTCACTGATGACTGCCTTTCACTCAATCCAAAGGCAGAAATGAAAAATCGAATAAGCAGAGCTGCAGCTTTGGGAGAGAAGTGATCTAATGTCAGGTGCCCAGTAGCACCCACCAGAGAGCATGACGGATGGTTCGAGGGCAGTTGAGCATATTTCTGGGAGGGCTGGCAGGCTTGGGGGCTTTATTACCTTCCAGTGGTGTCTAACGGTCGCGTCATTTGTGCAAATTTGAATCTGAAAAGTAGTTTATGAACATTTTATATTGAAAATACTCTAGGGGGCTAAGACTTTCTTGAGGAGAGGAGAGGCAAGGGGTCATCGTTCAGATGCCAGGGCTGTAGGCCATAATTACTCACCAGGCATGTGATCAGCCTAACCACAGGGTTAGTGCAGTAACACTGCTAGCACTTCCACAGCACGTGCTGAGATTGAAAGTTTGCAAAGCGCACTGAAGTCTGCCACCACATTGGAACAGAAGAGGTCTGCACAGCAGGGTGTGTGAGTAAACCAGGTTTTAAGCGTGGTCTGGGACACACAAGTTATTGAGCAAAGATCTTATGGGTATAGTGCTCTGAACCCCAGTTTACCCATCTGCAAAATGGGGCCAGCCCTAGAATCTACCTCAAACTTTGTTATATGAGGGTTTGAAATGAGGACATGCAGGTAAAGACATTTAGCACAGTCTCTGGCACTTACCCTCCCTCCTTTTCCATCAAGTATCCCTTCCATCTGCCAAAACTGGAAGCTGTCTTGGAGCTGATCTCCTAGTGGAGATTCCTAATTTATAATCTAGTCTTTCTGCCCCTGCTCCCCAGGCCTTTGCTTCTGGTTTTCTAGTCCTGGACAGCTCAGGAATTGCTCTGCCTTGGCTCTTTCAAGCTTCTCTGTTTCATTCAAATGGATGAGCCCATCCTTTCTTGGTCTAGGGGCTTCTCCCTCAGTGTGGGATCTACTCCCAGATCAATTTCCAGTTCTTGAGGCAAAATATCAGAAGAAGCCTGAGATTCCTCCTTCTCCATCCTAGCTACAGCTAAGCCCTTTGCTTTCCTTCTCCCATAGGAGTGGCCAGGAGGCACATGGCTTGGGTATGAGTCCAGGCTTCCCTCCCACCAGCTCTGTGACCTTCCATCCTTCAGTTTCTGTAGAATATGATAGAAGTGCCGTCCGAGAGAGTGGACGTGAGGATAACACCTGTAAGATGTTCAGTCCTATGTCCTGTGGCACATAGCCAATAGTCAGTGTTGAGTTTATTGTTGTCATTGCCATTATTACAACTTGAACATTTTTATTCATTTACCTGCAATGATGAATAAGACAGGGCTCTGTCCTTAAACAAACTGGTGTACCAGAATGTTACAAGGGCTATGACTGAAGTATTTGTGGGGTGCGATGGGGACACAGACAGGGGAGTCATTCTGGCTGACCTGGTGTCAGGAAAAAGGTCACGGAGGACACACTTGGGATCAACGGGAAACAGTGAAAAGAGATTGACTGAGTGGGTATTGGATGCAGGCTCAAGGAGGACTCACGCAGAACAGCCTGCAGCTCACCATGCTAACGGGACTCTGTGACATCTAACATCTATATCCAGTTCAAACGGGGTTTCACAGCAAGTCCCTATGAAATAGAAAAGAGTCCTAGAAGGGTGAAGTCACCAGCATGCTCGGGCATGACCTATAGGCAAAGCACTTTGCCAGACATCAGACTCTCTGCCAGACACCAGAGAGTCAAGCGTCAAGCAGAAAGAGAACCAAGCTTAAGAACTAGAGGGAAATCATCTCAGCGTTGGTGAGGACTGATTTCCTGTTTCCCAGCATCAGGATGCAAACATCTCCCTCCATTCCAGTTCTCAACCTCATGGCTGGGCCTCATGGCATTCCAGCATTGCTATGAGTAAACCTTTCCTGCAGGCTGCCTCGGGTAGCCGGTGCACTGCTACGTCAGTCTATGTGACCAGGAGCTGGGCCTCTGGGCCATGCCAGTTGGGCAGCCCCCATCCCTCCACTGCCGGGGGCCTCTCATCCAGAAGGGCTTGGTATGCAGAACGATGGTGCACCATCATTATTCCCCACTCGCCATCTTTCAGGGGAGAGTCAGCTGCTTTGGGAGCTGCAAAAGATACCCAACTCACTCCTCTCCGGGGCCCTCTGCTCTGATGCCTTCACAGGACATCCTCGAGTGCTGGGCAGTCTGAGGACCGGGAAGGAGTGATGACCACAAAACAGGAATGGCAGCAGCAGTGACAGGAAGAGGTCAAACGCTTGTGTGTCCTGGCCCTGCTGAGGGCTGGCAAGGGCCCTGGGATGGTGCTCAGTGCCTGGTCAGTTGCAAGAAGCCAGCCCTCTGCCCATGAGGGGAGCTGGCAGTGACCAAGTTGCACTGCCCTGGAGTGCATTTCCTGCCCCACTCTTTCCTTCTAAAATCCCTAATTCCAGTTTGTTCTTTGGACATTTAGATAAGGGGTCAAGGCCTGGCTTTGGAGGACTGGTGAGAAAACTGAAGCCAGCTATGTGACACTGAGGGGAGATTTTAGAGACTGCAACTCAGACCTCCACACCTGCCTTTTCTGGTTCCTGCAGGGAGAGGAAGGGACACTGAGGGGAGGAAGACTAGGTCCCTGAGGCCTGCAGGGGCCTGCCTTCCTCTTCTGTACTCCTTCAGCCTCTCATTCCAGCCCTCCTTCACCTCCCAAATAGACAAGGTGCCCTCTAATCCCTACCCCTCAATATCAGTGCACAGTGATTGCCTGTCTCTTATTAACACAGATGCTGTACCTGCACACACTCACAGTCATACATACCTGGACGCATGCACAGATGCAATGGACGCCCAACTCCCATGCAGGCAACATTCACACTAACTCATACCCACCTGCACACATGCACAGATGCAACACACATACAACTCATGCATGCATGCAACGCTCACACACATTCACACCCACTCATACACACCTGCGCACGTGCATGGCTCAAGACACACAACACTCACATATGCCCGCAACTCATACTCATACACCTAATAGCTTCTGTAATATGTTCCCACTCCCTAAAACCCTGGAAAGTGAGAGAAACAGCTCAGGTTAAGAACAAAGTTTTAGGAAATAACTATATGTTATCTGCTAGAAATCTAAGTAATAAGCATAGCTCCCTGGGTACGGTGGTTCACACTTATAATCCCAGCACTTTGGGAGGCTGAGGCAGGCAGATCACCTGAAGTCAGGAGTTTGAGACCAGCCTGGCCAACATGGTGAAATCCCATCTGCACCAAAAATACAAAAATTAGCCGGGCGTGGTGGCATGTGCCTGTAATCCCAGCTATGTGGGAGGCTGAGGCAGGAGAATCATTTGAACCTGGGAAGTGGAGGTTGCAGTGAGCCGAGATCATGCCACTGCACTCCAATGTGGGCGAAAGAGTGAGACTCCATCTCAAAAAAAAAAAAAAAAAAAAGAAAAGAAAGAAGTGTAGGTTAAATTTCAACATCACTCATAAGCTCAGCTACTCTGAGTCCATTTGCTAGAAATAATCTTAACTGCCTGCCTGCAGTAGTTGGAGAGAAGCAAAGAGGGTCTGAGTGCAGAGCCCAGGGGAGGGAGAAATAAATCCCCTGAGCAAACGGCATTATTTTCAAGATGTCAAATACATTTTCTCTCTCAAGCTCCTGGGTGATCTTGGTCCTCTGTGGTTACGGAGTGATCTTCCCATAGCTGAGGGGCAGAAGGCTGGGATATCAGGTAGGAAAAGAAAGGGAAGAAAGCAAAGCACAAGTGTTGTCACCACAAACAGACACACCAGTAGAAAGCAGCATCGTGTGGATGCTAGCAGGGCCCCGAGATGCCACAGCTGGGGAGGATGTAATGAAGGTGATTTAGACAAAGATTTGGGTGGGTTAGGGATCGTGGAGCAGCCTGCAGCTAGAGCAACAATTAGAGGAAGTTTCCAACCTTAGGTCGAATGGGGTAGCAAGAAGGAACAGTTACAGGAACCTACAGGATGTGGTCTTTCTAGAAGGTGGACAGACAGGAGCCACAGCCTTCAGCAGAACACAGCTACTCTCTGATGAAGGTCTGCCAGGGAGTAAGTCACGTGGTCTCCCTCTCCTGCCCTCTGATCTCCTGTTGGTGTCACCCATCAGTTGAAGCCATTGTACCCAGAGGGCAAGGGAGCTTACTGAGGCAGCTCTAGTGACAGCCTGTGAGGCACAGAGGCAGGTAAGGGGCAGAGAGTGGCTCTGGAGGGACAAGTGGACAACTTTCAGCTCAGACGTGGAGGAGAGAAAGTATTTATTGTATAGTCTTAGCGATAGTGTTGTAGAGGCGAGCTTTGTTATTTGGCACACTTGGCTTCCGCAGAGCAGGGTTTTGCTCTGATGTCCTGGTTACTGCAATCTACACTGATAAGGAGATCTAGAGCTCACAAAGGTCTCACATGCATCACCTCTCGCTTCATCCTCACAATACACCTGAGCCTTTGCACCCATGTACCCATTTTACAGTTGAAGAAACTGAGGCTTGGGTCACCTCATGGTTTCTTACTTTGTTTATGCATTTACTAAAGCATTTATCGAACTCCTACTGTGCCCCATATCGTTCTCTGTGCTGAAGCGGGTTATGAGACAGAAACGGATGTGGTCCCTGTGCTCTCTAAGCTTACTCTGTAATGCAGGAGTCAATGAACAAGGAAACTGCATGAAACCAAGGAAACACAGCTCAATAATGAAGCTAGAATAGGAATTGGGAGAGAGGGTCGCTGGGGACTACTGAGATTGGGGAGGGGAGTGCAATAAACTTCATTCATTGAGAAAAAAGAGCTCAGGGACAAGAAGGAGATGGTCACATGACTCTTTGGAGGAAGAGCCTCTCCATCAGAGGAACAGCCAAGGCCATACCTCCAAGGCAGGATGCAAGCTTGATCCATCCAGAGGGCAAGAGGCAGACTCGTATGCCTGGAGGTTGGCCACACAGAACACAGCAGAGAGGAGACCAGGAAGGCAGGGGCCGTGTCAGGTTTTAAAAGAAACAAGAAGTCCTGGAAGGCTTCACGTGGGAAGGGGTCCAGTTTATGTTTTTAAAAGATGTTGGCTGCTGAGTGCAGAATGGATTGTCAAGGGACAGGAGTAGAAGCAAGGAGACCAGTTTGGAGCTGTGTCCACTGGGTTAGAGAAATGGAAGGCTGGTTGGGCACAGGTGATACGGTGAAATCAAAGGAAGCAAATGGGTTTGGAGGCAGGGCTCCTGGTCCTCTCTGATGGATGGGGCTTGCCCATGAGAAAAAGAGGAGTCCCGAGTGACCCCACGTTTCTAGCTTAACTAGTTGGGTGCACGGTGGAGCTTACATCAACTGAGATGAGAAAACAGGGTGGGGAGGACACCTGGGCTTGCGTGCTAGCCATGTTTTGCCTGAGGTCTGTAGGATCCATCTGAGTAGCGATGTCGAGTGGCCATTGGACCTATGAATCTGGATTTGTGGGGAGAGGGCTGGCTGGAGATAGTATTTGAGAGTCATTGGTGTGTAGGAGCGAGGCTGGATGAGGTCACCCAAGGAGAAAATGCAGAGAGAAAAGAGGGTCTTGGAGCCAAGGCCTTGGCTTGTGAGCAGGTGGCAACAGGGACCCCTGGCCTGTCTGTTCTCAATTTGGAATGCCTCCTGTCACTCTTCTGTGACTTAGCCTGTGACCATGGCAGTCCATTCCCCTCTCGAGACAGAAAGCAAGAAAAATGAGCTCTAACAGATGAACCCTCTGCCAGGCCCTCCTGGCACATGTCTGTTATTTTCACCCCCCTTTTTCCTGCTCTTGTCTTGATTCACAAAAAAATCTACACTGAACACCACTGATGGCATCTGATGGCTCTGCCCTATGACCAAGTCAGACAGACAGCTAAAAATGTCTGTGTTCTCTTCTGATTAATAACAAGTTTGAACTTGTTTTCTGACTTGTCTCTCACTAAATCACAGCAGATTCCCTGAAGTATCTTGTGCAACTTAGGAGCTGTGGATGCTGCTTGCAAGTGGACACAGTCACACAGCCAGACAAGTGACTTCAAGCCCCAGATTCCAGTGTGCTGGAAGACCGTGGGGTGGAATGTCACCAGAGCCAGGCGTCTTTCTAATGTACCATCTTCCTCTCACATTGATCAACTCCAGACCAAGAGAGATGGTCTTTTGTTCAGAGAACACACTAAGAATGTTCTCAAATGGGAAAACCCTGTAAATGGGAAAACGATGGTGTAAATATAAAACTCATCGTGAATTTATTCCTTTTAGTCCTGTTTTCTCATCAGCACCCGTGCCTCCAGGTGCTGGTTACTTGCAAAATGGATTAGACTTGAAGCAGCAAATAATTTTAAACATTGCTAAAACTAATAAAGGGAATACAATAGGCCGAGATAATGAGGAGAGAGCTGAATGAGGAGTCTCCAGCACAGGATAGCTGCTGTAAGTGCTTACAGAATCTAGGTTGTGATTTTTTTTGCTTTTTTTTTTCTGAGACAGAGTCTCACTCTGTAACCCCTACCTCCCGGGTTCAAGCGACTCTCCTGTCTCAGCCTCCCGAGTAGCTGGGATCACAGGCACCCGCCACCATGCCTTGCTAATTTTTCTTGTGTGTGTGTGTTTTTAGTAGAGATGGGATTTCACCATGTTGGCCAGGCTGGTCTTGATCTCCTGACCTCAGGTGATCCCCCCACCTTGGTCACCCAAAGTGCGGGGCTGACAGGCGTGAGCCGCCATGTCCGGCCATGATTCTTGACAATAATAAAATGAAACAAAACAAAGGCACTTCTTGAAGCCACAAAGGCATTTCTGGGTCTGTCTCTCCATTAATGCAATGAGGGCTCTTAAGGAGAGGGATCCTCATCTCTTCAACTCCGCACTCTGACTCACTGCAGAGGCCACACCATAGACTTCCAATGAACATCTGATGAATACACTAAGGAGTGTTGCTAAATCAATAACTTGCATCTCGGTGTCACTAGTAATGACGCTGCTTTTCCTTATAGACATTGGTTTTGATGTGTTTGGTTACTTTTTAGGTTCACCTCTGACTCTTGATATGAATAGTAAGACAGGTCAGTGGAAAGTTACCTTGCTATTTGCTATTTCAGGTTGTTAAATACATTTATGTTACAGAAGAGGAAATGACATTTTGAGCTAATCAGGACTAAAAATTGACAGGTCAGTAGCCTATTCCTGCCCACCTGATTCTCCGGGGAGTGTGATGTAGACCATGATCAAAGCTCTGAAAGAATGTGAACAGCCCAGATTAACACTGAGGTTGTATGGCTCAGTGCATAGGCAGAGTTAGAGGCTGAACTGATCAATAAATGATAAACACAGTGTCTGTTTTTGGAACACATTTTCTGAGCAATGGTCATATCCATGCTGACTACCTGTCTATTCCTTAGGCAGGGTAGTAGGCAGAGAGAACCAGCCTTGCAGTTTATTAAGAAGAGAGTCATGTATAGTTTTAGGGGATTGAGATTAGGTCCAGCTGTATGTTCCAGAAAAACAAAAAACAAATAAGGTAACAGTAGCTTAAACAAGTTAGAAATGTATTTGGTAAAAGGTGGCTCCATGGCGTCATCAGGAATTCATGTCTTAATGTTTCTTTTCCACCATCCTAGTGCTTGACTTCCATCCCCAAGGCCACCTCATGGTTCACAATGGCTGCTAAAGCATCAGCCATCACATCCCAGCTTTAGAAAGGACGGGAGGAAAGGCAGAAGGGTCTAAGAGGGTCCTTCCCAGTTGAGACACCTCCCTTTCAGCACATTTCTGAAAATCCCATACTCTACTTACTTACTGTACTTATACATGATGATAGAATAATGCCCCGTGGCCAATGTCCATGTCCTGATCCCCAGAACTGTGAATATGATACCTTACATGGCAAAAGGGACTTTGAAGATGTGATTAAGGACCTCAAGATAGAGAGATTATCCATGTGGGTTCTATCTAATAACAAGGGTCCTTATGAAAGGGAGGTAGAAGGATCAGAGGGAGGAGACATGATAACAGTGATAACATAGCAGAGGAGGGGAGAGAAAGAGAATGACAATGAGAGCACGAACATGCCAGAGAGCTGCTGACTTTGAAGACAGAGGAAAGGGCCATGAGACAAGAAATTCAGGTGACCTCGAGAAGCTAGAAAAAGCAATAACTTCCAGGAGGAATACAGCTCTGTTGCCAATACCTGGATTTTAGCCTCTAAGATCCATTTCAGACTTCTGGCCTCCAGAACTATAAGATAAATATAAATATGTGTTGTCACTAAGTTTGTAGTAATTTGCAGCAGCATAGAAAACTCCTACACACATCTTTGGCCAGATCTTAGTAACCTGACCACACCTATCAGGAAAGCTGGTAAAACTGTGTTTAATTCTGGGCAACAAGCTGCTCAGCCAAAAACGGGGTTTTATGACTAAGGAGGGAAGGAGAAATGGATGCTGGGGCTGGTAATAGCAGATTGCTTTGCATGGTTACTACATGAACTGGAGGGTCTCTACATTTAGGACAACAGAAATGTATTCTCAAAAGAGAACTGGCCACATCTTGAATCCATCTTGAGGAAACATAACTAAGAAGTTAGCCTAAAAAACTTTACAAGTACTGTGGCAACTGATTCAAAAAGGATTCCAATTGTGTTTAGGGCAGAACATTTTCTGGAATGCCTATGTTAGCTGAAAGTTACTGATCACAAATGCGGTGGCCTGGAGGATTTGCGAGCGCAGCTGTGAAGTTTAGAGGCCCCAACAGGACTTTGAGTTTGAAAGAAAGAACTCACTCAGCTATCAGTCAGAGTTTTGGTCTCTAAAATTTTTCTTGTTAAAGTCAGGCCATGAGCAAAGTTACCCAGAATCTACGTTCTCTTTTTGTCCTAGTTAAATGTGAGGACTGACACAGAGATTACAGATAGATCATCAGAGAGAAGCTGCTGGTAAAATAGCACTTGGTTTACATCACAGAGGCTCAACAGATGTTTTTTGAACAAAGGAAGAGAATGAATGAGTAAATAAACATATGAATTTAATGGATTTCAGTAGGGTTTCTCTATTCATTCAACATGAGGGCCTTCTATATTCTAGGACTATGTTGACCATTGGATACAACGCCAAGTGAGATGTGGTCCCTGCACTGTAGGGGCTTGAAACCAGGGAGAAGACAGACAAGTAAACCAATGACTGCACCTCAGTGCACTGAGTGTTACAGAAGATACATTTTCAGGAGGCATGGACAAAGTCCTACATAGGACCTGGGTGCCCAGAACACTTTGCTGCAGGAGGTAGGGCTTGAGATAAATTAAAACTTTTTTTAATTAAAAATTTAAAATTTTTAGAGACAGGAGCTTGCTGTGTCACCCAGGCTGGAGTGCAGAGGTGAGAGCAGAGCTCACTGTAGCCTCAAATTCCTGGGGTCAAGTGATCCTCCTGCCTCAGCCTTTGGAGTAGCTGAGACTATAGGTGCATGCCACCACCATCTCTGGCTAATTTTTAAATTTTTTTTTGTGGAGATGAGAGCTTTCTATCTTGCCCATGCTGATCTCAAACTCCTGGGCTCAAGAGATCCTCCTGCCTCAGGTTTCCAAAGTTTGGGGATGACATGTCAGTCACTGTGTCCAACCTGAGCTGAATCTTAATGGACATGTTGGAATTTGCTAGGTAAGGTAAGGTGGCATTGCAGGATGAGAGAGCAGCATCTTCAAAGCCACAGAACCATGGAACACAACACCAGCAAACATTTACATAGGGCTTACTATTTGCTAGGCACTATTCTCAGCAGTTTACACATATTTGCCCATTTGTATGCACAGCAACCTGATGAAATGGGTGGTCATCACCCCCTCTTTTCAGATCAAGAAAGTGAGGCAGAGAGAGGTTAGGTGACTTGCCCAAGGCCACATGGTCTGTAGTAAGTGGCAAAGAGCTGGGATGCAAACCCAGAGTTTGGCTCTGGACTCAGTACTTAGGGTGAGTCATCTTGTACACTCTGCAGGAGGGTTGGAGAGTTGAGTCATGGAGGCAAGAGAAGCTAGAACTTGAAAGCTACAGAAGACCATTAACAGGTTTTAAGCAGGGGAGCTTCCTCTACATCCTACTTATGATGCCCTCTTGCCTAAAAAGACTTTTTTAGGTAGGCTCTTCTTGACTTTCCAGACTATTCTTTTTTCTTTCTTTTTAATTTTTATTTTCATTTTAAGTTCTGGGGTACGTGTGCAGGATGTGCAGGTTTGTTACATAGGTAAATGTGTGCCATGGTGGTTTGCTGCACCTATCAACCCATCACCTAGGTATTAAGCCCAGCATGCATTAGTTATTTTTCCTAATGCTTTTCTTCCCCACATCCCATCCCCCGACAGGCCCCAGTGTGTGTTGCTCCCCTCCCTGTGTCTGGACCATTCTTACCAAACTAAGAAAGAGGGTTATCAGTCTCCAAGCTGCCTAGGAGAGGGAAGTTATTTCTAGTTCAACCTATGATTTGTTTTCAGGCAATTTCTGGGGACAGGTGATCCAGAAAACAGGCAGAGTATGGGAAATTCTTTGCATCATAGGAAACCACCAGTCACATCTGACCATGTCTCAACCTTCTAAACACCTCTTGCCAGTCAAGTCGTGTGTGATCATTTGGACGGTTCAGAGCTAAGGAAATGAATACGATATAATTACTTATACCCTATGAGTTCCACTCCCTAGATGGAGCTACAACAGGGACCTATAAATGATTCTTCATCATCCTTAATCCCCGCATTGGAATGGTGTGTGACACTCCCTTTCTGCAGTGTCTGCTGGCTGCCATTAGACTGTATTTGGTTGTGATTGTAGAATCTGGCTAAATATTTCCTTCTGCTTCAAGTGGCTCCTCTTAGAAGCGTGGTCCTGGGGTCATAGAGTTTTGTTAAAATAAACAACAACCAAAAGGGTAGCATATGGCTTATTTCCCAGGTTTATGGCTCCCACTTGTCCACGCTTTCTGGAAACAGAGATGCTCTAGCTGGGGTGAGACGAAGACCCTTCTTCTGTTCTACTGCCTGAAGGAGGTGGGGTGGACAGGGGCGAGGACTAACTGGGCTCCTCAGGAATGCATTATGAAGTTACTATACTAAGAAAGATACAGTGCTTTCAGATTAAGGACTAAAACTTACAAATAGATCTGGTTAAGCAAATGTTCTGGGTCTCTCTTCCATGATCCTTCCTCTTGCATGTCTTATCTTCCCCACTGTCTCTTCTCTTGTGCATGGAGCTGCCCATTACTTGGGACATGTCTTTACTCCTGGAAGGTGAGACGTTCAAGGTAGAGGCTGTCTCCTTCTCTCTTTAAATGACATCCCTCATTTTCTTGGATGATGTACAATTGTTAGCTGCTAGAATAAAGCCTGCCATTGATGAGAACTAGAAAACTGACTTGGTACAAGGCAACTGGGCCACGCCCACCAACATGGCCCAGGACTGGTTCTGAGGAGGAAATTACTCTTGCCAGAGGACAAAAGATTCCTATCCCTTATATTCCTGCTCCTGAGTCAATGTCTAACAGGGACACATCTGATCAGCAGAGCCTGAATCACGTTCAATGTCCTGGCTGCACCCAGAGATGGGCAAGGCAGTATCTAATATTTCTAGCTTCTATCATTGGGAGTGGTCTTTGCCCCTAACAACATTCATTAGTTGGGGGTTTCCTAATCCCAAGCAAGACATTCACATTTGGACTCAGAAGACAAGTGACCAATATCCCCTAAATTCCCCTCCTCGCCCACAGATTCAAAATGAGAAAATCCTAAATGCCAAGACCAGGAAAGTCTTAAGGGAAAAAAGGCAAAAAGATATCCTGGATTATCACTGGAATAAGAGGAGAAAAGGCAATCCAAGCTGAACGGCCACTGGGAGATCCAGCAAGCATTTGGTCAGAAGGCTCTCCCTGTACATATCCCTTGGGGAGCTAGTGATGGCTGCAGGGACCTTGTAAAGCGGGAGGATGAGATTCTAAGAGCTAACATCTGGTTAGGAGAAAGATAACTACAAAGCACTCTACAGTACCATACAGTATATGTCCCTGAGGTGGGTACTTCACTTGAGGCCAAGAGATGAGAACAGTCTGGGAAACATGGTGAAACCCTGTGTCTACCAAAAAATAAAAAAAGAAATTAGCTAAGTGTGGTGGTGCATGCCTGTAATCCCAGCTACTTGGGAGGCTGAGGCATGAGAATCACTTGAATATAGGAGGCAGAGGTTGTAGTGAGCCGAGATCGCACCACTGCATTCCAGCCTGGACAACAGAATGAGACTCTGTCTCAAAAAAAAAAAAAAAAAAAAA
>NW_016807544.1:2074783-2119206 GCF_001698545.2 Rhinopithecus bieti | reverse complement strand
AAAAAAAAAAGAGCAAAACAACTGGGTGCTTGTTAAAATAGCAGATTTCAGGGTCCTATCCCATCAAGTGTAGGATGAGCCTTCAAGTCTGCATTTTTTTCCACAATTCCCCAGGGTGATTTTGGAGCAGGTGGTCTACGGTCCATATTGAAGACTTCTGCTGCTACACAGAGCAGGCATCTGGTCCACCTAAAGAATCCTCACACCCAGATTCCTTGTTGTTGCCAACTGGACTGTAAGATCCTAGTATATATGAACTTTTGTAGCCCTGTATAGTGTACATGCTTAATAAATGTTTGCTGCATGCATGATGTAACACTTGCATACCCATTATTCAGGCTGTCTCAGGGGCTTCTGAACTTCACCCCTTCAGCTGGATGGAAATGGATAGCCAGCAGGGGAAGGAAAAGACCCAGGAGAGGTCTGAATGAAGCAGAGCAGAACAAAGGAATGTTTTCTGGATTAAATAATATTGTCTGGGCCCTGCAGACCACAGACAACAGCTGTTGTGGGCTTTAAAGCCATGGCTGCAACCCTCAAGAAGCATGCCCATGGGTGATCAGCATTTGGGAGGCAAGATAAAACAAATGATGCCAAAGATCACAAAGAAAGTGCCTGCATAGGATCTGCCTACTCACATCCTGGTGAGGAAACACAACAACAACACCACACAGAAAAACTCCAAAACCAAAACCCAAAAGCCTGCAGGTGCCAGACACATACTGGGGCTCTAGGAGAGAAGGGTTTCATAACTCAGAAAAGGTGGCAATTTTGCTGAGTACAACTGAGGGCATCTCAGCTGGAGACCTTGGGCTGGGTGCACATCCCAACAAAGGTGAACGTGTACATGCTTATTTCCTGTCTTTCCCCCTCCTCCGTCTGCAGAAGAGAATTCTGGCCTGACCCCTGCAGTTTCTTCCCACCCTCAAAGGAGAGTCCTTGATCAGCCATAACATTCTTGGGCTTTTGTGAATGCAAATTGGGGAGAAACTGGGAGCGGGGTGAAGAAAGAGGCAAGTTTAAATAATGACTGGAGGGTTTTGTTTAGTTTTGGGTGGAGATGCTAGAGATGAGATATACAGACTAGCTATCTTGTGTGAGTGAAGTGGATGGGAGAATGGAAAGGTTATTTTAAAGAATGGCTGTCTGCATATATAGATCCCCTTCCTGAAGTTTGAGAGCTATATGTACTTGGCATTTTCTCCAGGTTGCATGGAGGGTGTTGTATTAGTCTCCATACTGCTGTAAAGAACTTCCAGAGACTGGGTAATTTATAAAGGAAAGAGGTTTAATTGACTCACACTTCAGCATGACTTCAGAGGCCTCAGAAAACTTACAATCATGGCAGAAGGTGAAAGAGAAGCAAGGTACTTTCTTCACAAGGCGGCAGGAAGGAGAAGTGCTGAGCAAAGTGGGGAAGAGCCCTTTGTAAAACTATCAGATCTCATGAGAACTCACTTTCATGAGAACAGCATGGAGGAAACCACTCCCATGGTTCATTTGCCTCTTGGTCTCTCCCTTGTCACAATGGGATTACAGGGATTATAAGTCAAGATGAGATTTGGGTGGGGACAAAAACCCAACCATATCAGTCGCCTTTTAACACTGCTGCAAGCCTTCCTATTTATGTAGCCCATCTATGACAAGGCTCCCCTGGGCTACTTCTATCCTATGGCACCTAAGCACATCTGGAGGCCACGTGAGCACATTATAATATCTTCTCTAAAAATGTAGATATAAGTTCTGATGAATGATATAAGATGTTTTTCCTCAAATTCCCATTCCCCCATGCCCAGTCTCTTTTTCAGGCTGGCTTCATTCTGTTGTCCCCAACTTCTCCTGTACGCTCTTTCACAGACTTCTCCAAGTGCCTCAGGTGGCAAAAATCCTGGCCTTCATAAGCCAGACAACAGCCTCAGCAGGAGACTAGAATGAATTAACTGATCACTGACTTCTTTTTGTTTTTCAAGAATATACCTGGGGCCCTCAACATCCACTCACCCTTCCACATATGAAGTTAAGAATGCCTAATTTAAACCTAACCATGCAGGATGGAAGTGATTCCCAAAGTGTGGTCCTAGAGCAGGAGCAGTATCAGTATCACCTGGAATTTATTAGAAATGCATATTCCTTTCTTTTTTTTTTGAGACAGAGTCTTGCTCTGCCACCCAGGCTGGAGTGTAGTGGCATGATCTTGTCTCACTACAACCTCTGCCTCCTGGGTTCAAGCAATTCTTGTGCCTCAGCCTCCCGAGTAGCTGGGACTATAGATGTGTGCCACTACACCTAGATAATTTTTTGTATTTTAGTAGAGACAGGGTTTCACCATGTTGCCCAGGCTGGTCTTGAACTCCTGAGCTCAGGCATCCGCCCACCTCAGCCTCCCAAAGTGCTAGGATTACAGGTGAGAAACGCACATTCTCAGGCTTGCTCAGTCCTGCAGAATCACACCTTCTAGAGGAGGGGTCCAGCCACTTGTGCTTGAACAAGACCTCATCCTGTTGACAACCACTGACTTAGGAAAAAGTTTGGAAAGGGTGGGTTCCTTTTTACCAACAGCATCACTATCTATATTTCTACAGGACTTAAAGTGCTACAGGTTGTGCCTACTGGGCTTTCTATTCTTAAGTTAGAGATAAGACCTGCTTCCTATCTGTTGCAGCAAGTCTGCTCTTCAGTTGTTACATGGAGTTGAACCAGTGGGTATGGGAGCCATCACAAGCAGGTAACAGAAGTTATTTGACCATTGATGAAGAGAACTCTGCACTGAATGCCTGTACACTCTAGTAACAGATCAATCCAGAGAGGGCTGAGCCTCCTCTGTGCCACCCACTGCTTCGAACATTCAGAGAGAACCTAGGAGATAACAAATGCTGCTTGGGCTCTCTCAGAAACACCATCACTCAGAATTACTGACCCTTGCCTGGACACACATCAGTTCCAGAAGAGCTGCAATACCCTCAGTTTGCTGACCCCTGAACTGAACAAGCCTCTATTTATTTGTTACACTTTTCTTCTTTGAATCCAGCATTTTCTTTTAAGTGAAACATTTCAAGTTTCCAGAAAACTTACCCCCAAACTAAGTGCCATGCAAAAATTGCCAAGGACTCAAGCCCACAGCACTTCACACATTCCAGCAAAGACTGGAATAGGACACAATACTTGAGCTGCCCTTGTGACTCCAGGAGAGGGGATGTGGGCTTCTCTAAGCAGAGCTCCAGGCCCTACCAGGAATAGCTCCAAGCAGGGTGGCAACCTAAGGAGACTGTCCCACCTCCATGTACTGGAATGACCTCATGCCTGCCACGCTACCCGGATGGCTTCATCCTCTGAGGAAATACTGCCACACGACTGGAAGCTACATGTGGAGAGGGATGGGCTTGCTTTTGCTTATCACAACCCCAGCCAGGCACTGAATGAATGACTGGATGAGAATGAAGCTTTCAACATGTCTATAATCCCTAGTGTCAGAGCAGGGATCCTAACTTATGATTTGTATGTAGTAAATGATTTTGGAATGAATATATTTTTTTCGACTTTTATTTTAGGCTCAGGGGGTACATGTGCAGGTTTGTTTTATGTGTAAATTGTGTGTTGCTAAGGTTTGATAGACAAACGATCCCGTCACTCAAGTAGTGAGCAAAGGACCTGCTATGTAGTTTTTCACCCCTTGTCCCCCTCCCACTCTACCCCCTCTAACAGTCTTCAGTGTCAGTTACTATCGTCTTTGTGTCCATGAGGACCTAATGTTTAGCTCCCACTTATAAGTGAGAACATATAGCATTGAGTTTTCTGCCCCTGCTTTAATTTGCCTGGGATAATGGCCTCCAGCTCCATTCATGTTGCTGCAAAGAACATGATTTTATCCTTTTCATGGCTGTGTAGTATTCCGTGGTGTATGTGTACCATGTTTTTTTTCCCAATCCATTGTTGAATGAATACATTGTTAACAATTACTTCCATCTCATCTTGTATCTTATAATTAGAAACCAGACATCAGCTTTTGAGAGAAAAAAGCAGCCCGGGGCCATCAGTGTGAGCCTGAGGGCCAGGTAAACATGACATGGGGACATATGGGTGGAAAACCACGGTCTCCATAAATGGGACGAATTTCTGTCTATTTCACAACTTTGTCTGAGGCTATGTCTGGCACCCGTGCTCTCTAAAAGGATTCTTTTCCATCTCATATTCCTCACTATATTCAACACACTGTTAGGGGATGGCCCTCTTCACACATCCTTTTCTAAACTAACTCCCACGTGACTCAACTCTCTGACTCACCTGCCATGTGGCCACCTGTCAGGCCCTTCTACGCTTCATAGTCTTTTTCTTCCTTTGTGGGTTAAAACAATGGGAAATTTATTCTCTCCCAGTTCTGAAGGCCAGAATTTCAAAATCAAAGTGTCAGCAGAGTTGGTTCTTTTAGAGGCTCTGCGGGTGGGTCTGCTGCATGCCCTCTCCTGGTTCTGCTGCCGAACATCCTCGGTGCTCCTTGACTTGCAGATGGGCCCCGGGTCTCTGCCTGCATCCTCACTTGGCCTTCCTCTCCCAGTCCTCTTCCTGGGATTATTAAGCGAGTCCACTTGTGTTTGACCTCCTCTGCCCTCAGAATGGCAAATCCCCCCACATCTGTCACCCGTGTGCTTGGCCCTTTGATGCTCCTCATGACACCACCCACTCTCACGGGGACACACACAAGCTGTGGGCACCCACTCCCCAATCTCGGACAAGGACGAGGGGTGAGGCCACTCTCCTGAGTACACAGGGCTCTCCCAGTCTCCTGGGCTGGCCTGCTGAACTGGACCTGAGCTTTCCTGGAAAACAAAAAAGCGAGACTTCTTTCTCTCACCCACTTGACTCTGCAGCTCCAGTTTGGACTGCTTATTTCTCCAGATTTGTTTTCCCCAAGATTGTAGACACTAACAAGAAATTACTTGTTATATATAACTCTGTTATTATAACTTACAATAAATGTACTAGATACTTTATATTATTATATATGTTGATTGATATTATGGCATAACTCAGATGTAAAGCTCATATTGCAGTTCTAAGGATATAGGAATTTTATTTTTACATCCCATCTGTATTAGTCCATTTTCATGCTGCTGATAAAGATATACCTAAGACTGGGCAATTTACAAAAGAAAGCAGTTTAATGGACCTACAGTTCCACATGACTGGGGAGGCCTCACAATCATAGCAGAAGGCAAGGGGGTGCAAGTCATGTCTTACATGGATGGCAGCAGGCAAAGAGAGAGCTTGTGCAGGGGAACTCCTCCTTATAACATCGCTAGATCTTATGAGGCTTGTTTGGTATCATGAGAACAGCATGGGAAAGACCTGCCCCAATGATTCAATTACCACCCACCAGGTCCCTCCCACAACCTTTGGATTTGAGTGGGAACACAGACAAGCCATATCGCCACTGAATCCGTCGAATGATTCTGTGAGGTCAGCAGGGAGCATGATCCCTGCTTTTCAGAAGAGGAAACGGGAGCCAAGTCTTTCTTGCAGCCCACAGCAAGTTACACAGTACAGTGGCCTCCAAGGGAGGAGGCATGGGGAGCTGCACACAGGGTGCAGGTGATAAGGGGTGTAACTGCCCAGAAACAATATAAGTATCACAAAATACATCAGTGATGGATACTTTCCCCCTTGGTGCTCCACGGATGCTGAGACTAGAGCCCAGCCATGGGGTTTCTAAGCTGGTGTTGTCTCCCCTTTACCATGGCCCTTCAAGATCAAGGCAGAGGTGATTTTAAAGGCTCCTGGAGGGGCACAACCCACATATTCAATTCACAGGAGAAACTAAGTCCTCTTTTTCCTCTTTTGTCAAAGGGGTGTGTTAGGTCAGCCTGGGGTGGGGAGGCAGTCCCCAAAGGCACCACGTTAGAGCTGGGAATTCTGAACTTTGGTGATAGTACTTCTCTGTTCTGGGTGTAAGACATTTCAATACAGTCTTTGGTTTCGTTTAAAATATAAATAATTAAATTTCTCATAGTTTTGATGACCAGGAAAATCCTACTCCACCCTCACTCTACTCCCTGCCTCTCAGCCCGTGGCGCCACACCTCATCTCCATATGGCTCATCACCCCATCCCGCCACTTCTTTGGCTCCAGTCCCATCCCTTCCTCTCACCCCACATTTCTGATGAAAATTATTCCAACCAATCCATGCCGCTCACTGTCATTTTCCTGACTTCACAGGGGAAAAGAGATCCTCTCCAACTTTTAAGACAGATCACAGGTACAAAAAAAAAAAAAAAAAAAAACCTAACTGCGTCCATCTTTTGGCAGAAACAGTCTGTTGGCTGAAAGCAGAAGTGATCTGGGCATGAACAGGTGTCCTTGCTTGAGGCCAGCATTCCTTTCTGTCTTATTTTCAATCACGCCTGGGGTGCAGTTCACACTATCACCACGTAGAGGCGCTGTTGCTCTGGAAAGTCAGGGCTTCTGCAGGCAGCTGCCTTCAGTTAAGAAAAACTGCCAGGTTACAGGGAGGTGATATTGATTTTTTATTTCTTTTAAATTAATAATCATTGGCGTTCTGCATACTGCTTAATTTCTTAGTTGTAGAGGTACAGAGTTTAAGCCTGTTAGATGTCGTTTATGGCATTTTCCAGAGGCAAATAATGAGGGCTCAGGGATACCTTGGCCGCAGCTAAATTACTGGTGAAGGTTTTTCACGAGTTTAAAAGTCTTCCTGGACCTTCAGGTAATATGAGTTAAATAATTACCATGTTAATTGCAGCGGTCCAAAAGATAAAAGGGAAGAAAATGAATTCACAAGAAAGAAAACTTTTAGGTTTATTAAAGGATAGAGGTGGGGGCAGGGTTAGCTGAAGGGAACAGGAATCATACTATACCAGACCTCACAAATTATGCAGCAATGATGACTGGTTATTAAAAAGTGTAATGAAGCCAGCAGTTCCAGAATTTATGAGATTGTGGATTAGAGGCCTAGATTCCTCAAAATGTCTGCAGCAAATCCTGATTCCCAAATCTCTAGCTTCTCCCAATGTAAAGTGGGTGCTTATTCTTGCCTGCAGACAGTTAGCATTTGGCTAACATTAACTTCAAATATGTAATTTTGGAGACCCTCAAATAGAACAGGTTATAAAAACATAATACCCTCCTGGCATTGTGAGACCTTGTTACCCACGTTTGTGCCAGGAGAGCAACGCAAAGAAAATTGGGGGCAAGCCTGGGGTCTGAGACTTACTTCTGCCACGAACTTGGTACACTGAGTGAGTCACATATCCAAATTCTTTCTTCTTTCATCTGTAAATTGAAGCTTTTAATTGAGCTTCCCTCTGAGTCCATTCTGATTCTGACAAACACCTCCCCTCCCCGTGTTCGGCCCACATGGTGACAGCCTTCCTGGCCTTCCAGTCCATTTCTCTCACACCCTTAGGGGGGCAGATTGGACCACTTTGCTCTACTTCTCTCCACCTAAAATGTCCTTCTTCCCATTTCACTGCATTTCTATGTTTTTAAATTCCTACTTCAGGTCTCAGGGCAAAAGTCACCTGCTCTGAGAAGCATTCGCTGATACCACAGAGGCAAAGAGTCTCCCCTCCTTTATGATTTTGCTGTTCTTTACCTATACTTCTCTTTGGCACCTACCCTTTTTCTCTTTTGGGTTATGATGATTTCAGGAGCCTTTTTGCAACAGCCAGGTCTCCAGGGGCATGACTGACGTTGATTTATCCATCCCACAGGGTCCGGCTCAGTGGCCAGCACACAGCAGGAACCAAGGAAATGGCTGATTGAGTTAACAGTCACATGTTCACAGACACGTTGTATTTTGTGCAGAGCATCTGGGCTCAACTTAAACACTGATGTTCAGCTGACAGGATTTTGTCCCTGGTATACCTGCACTGTCTCTCTCCTACAATTCAGGCAGGCTTCCCCAGTGGTTAGCATTCTTGGACTCTGAGTCAGACTGCCTGAGTTCAAAGCCTGGCTCTGCCACTTCCCAGCTATGAGAGCTTGGACAAGCTGCTGAACTTCTCTGTGCCTCCATTGCTCACCTATGCAGTGAAGTTAATGACAGTATTCTCTTTATACAGCTGCCGTGCAGATAAAATGAGCTAATACTTGTAATACACTTGAAAAAGTACCCAATGCAAAGCAAGCTCTCAATAAATGCTGCTAGCTTTAAATAGTATTTTTACTACTACTAATCAAAAGATAACAACCTGGGGACTTCTTGCCAGTTAGCAGTATCTTTCTCTAATGGTAAGAACAAAATGTCCCCTTGCGTTTATCCTGGTGCCTATTCATGTCTCTAGTTAGTTTTACTGGCATCCACTGTAGAAGGCTGAGAAATGCATCCAAGACAGCCTGCTCCCTGGGTGGGCTTCAGTTTTGGGTCTTCACAGTGAATCGTAGTTTGGCAAAAGCCTTGAGTGAATGGAAAACAGATTAACTCGCTATCATTTCAGCCTGCCACCAGCCATTTGCTAAATTGCACAATTTGATATGGTGTGTGTCCTCCTGGCCCCTCTCAGACCTGCCCAGGCGCCAGCCTTGCCTCTTATCTATATGGTGCTATGGCTGTAATTCATCTGACCACTTGTGCCATGCATCCTCTCAGCACATTTGTCCTTTTATTTGCTGCGATTCAAGGACAGAAGAAAGAAAACGGAATGAAGAGAGGTGAGAATAAACAACAGGAGAATAAATACGTTTCAAGGCACCTTCCATGCAAGGAGTTTTGAGACATTCTCTCTCCAGGTTGGAGCTCAGCAGCGGATGCACCTCTCTATCCATCATTGGGCCTGCTCAGCCTGTATCTGGCTGCAGTATTATTTCAGAGAAAACTCCTTTTTCTATCTTTCTGATCTTACTCTAATTTCCTTCTACCTCCTCTTAATCCTATTTCCTGGTAAAGAAGTTCATTTTGAAGTGGGCCGGGCACGGTGGCTCATGCCTGTAATCCCAGCACTTTGGGAGGCCAAGGTGGGTGGATTGCCTGAGGTCGGGAGTTCAAGACCAGCCTGGCTAGCATGGTGAAACCCCATCTCTACTAAAAATACAAAAACTAGCCACTGTAAAGGCAGGTGCCTGTAATCCCAGCTACTTGGGAAGCTGAGGCAGGAGAATTGCTTGAACCCGGGAGGTGGAGATTGCAGTGTGCTGAGATTGCACCATTGTATTCCAGCCTGGGCAACAGAGCGAGACTCAGTCTCAAAAAAAAAAAAAAAAAAAAAGAAGAAGTTTATTTTGAAGTGAGACACTGGTAGTACAGATGACGTCTGTCTGCCTCATGGTCTTTTCCCATAGTACCTAGATCTAGACAAATGGGCCGTGGCTTTTGGCATGTATGTCCAGGTAAGGACAGGCAGATGGAGGAAAGGTGGGAGAATGATGGAAACAGGAATAGCCTAACTTGTTTTTCTCCCTCCAAGTGTTCAGATCGCCCCCAAGCTATGCTATAAATCACAGCCACATTAAGCTTAAAGTACAGCCTGAGCTCTGTTGATCAAAAACCTGGGTGTAAAAGGATGTGAAATTATGTGGTCCAGTTGCTTCTTGTTACAATTTGTCATTTGACAAATTGTATTGTTACATTGCCATTTGACAATGACCTCACCAACATTTCAATCAACCTTTCTCATTCTTTCAGAGCCTAGTGCTTTTCACACAGCTCAGTTGGCAGGGAGCATTGCGGAAACCAGAATGCTGGCTGCACAATTTCATGTCTGCCCTTCATGCAGGTGGCACGCTCAGGGAGTGATGCTGATAAATGCCTGAAGGATGAAGTTCCACTGCCCTGCTGTGGTGGCAGCAGCAACAGGGGCAGGGGTGGTAGTCATAGTGGCAGTCGTGATGCAGTGATAACATCTACTAAGGAGTACCCTGTGCCAGGCCCTGTTCCACGTGTTTTATACACACCAATCAACCTGTCTAATCCTCATGCCGTGGTTATAGGGGTATATACGCTATTATTAGACTCATGTTATTGAGACATTGAGAGATTAATAAACTGGCCCAAAGTCACATAACTGACATCAGAGGTGGTATCTGAACACAGGCAGTGTGTTGTCAAGGCTCACAATCTTAACCACACTCTTTAGAGAGCTCAAAGAGAGAGGTTCTTGTTTCTTCCTGAGTTTGACTTCAGGTGATCATTTCCTTGTTTGCAATGGGCAGATACTGACACAGATTATATTAGCACTACAGCCTAAGGTCAGGTGTTGACTGCTACGTTCTGAGAAAAGTTGTAGAGTTCCGCCCAAAGGCCTGAAGCTCTAAACAGAGGACATCAGCTTAATCTTTTTTTTTTTTTTTGGTAGGGGAGGAGTCACTTTACAGTTTTAGTTTTAGGTTAATGTAATTAACTGAGAATACTTTGAGAAATTCAAGTTAAGACAGTCAACTTACAAATCTGATACTTTATAAGTTTTAGGCTTAATATAAAATACTGGCATATTTGCAAAACTTTTCTCATTCAGAGCTGAGAACAGGGGACAAGGATCTGACAGGAATATTCAGATCAATGTTTCTCGAAATTGTGTAACGCATATAGAGCTCTGTTAAAGAACAAATTCTCACAGTGCTCTGGTATTTATTCACATTCTTTTAATTTCAATGCTACAAATGTAAAACTAGGAATAAACTTTTTTTTTTTTTTTTTTTTTTTTTTTTTGAGACAGAGTCTCACTCTGTCACCCAGGCTGGAGTGCAATGGTCCGATCTCAGCTCACTGCAACCTCCGCCTCCTGGGTTCAAGCGATTCTCCTGCCTCAGCCTCCTGAGTAGCTGGGATTACAGGCATGTGCCACCACACCAGGCTAATTTTTGTATTTTTAGTAGAGCCGGGGTTTCACCATGTTGGTCAGACTGGTCTCGAACTCCTGACCTCGTGATCCACCCACCTTAGCCTCCCAAAGTGCTGGGATTGCAGGCATGAGTCACTGTGCCCGGCATAGGAATAAACTTTTTATGCTTTTAATTCTTATACAAGTGTACAACCAAATGAATGCACATAAACACAGAGACACAGATGAGTAAAATTCAAATCAAGAAACATTAATTCTCGTGATGGATGTTGCTTTGGTAACACTAATCGCCAGTGTTGTGCCTATCAGGTCAAACCATAGGCAGTTGCCACTTTTGTAGATCATAAATAAAAGAGATGTTAAAACAATTTTAATTGGGAGGTCATTAAGCTGAAGCAATTCTAGCATTTTAAGTTCCTATGTAAGCAAACCAAAGCCCAATGTGAACAGTAAAATGAAACTAGAGAAGTTACCAATCAGAAACCCCCAACTAACCTCTAACTAGGGACTTTCTACTCTAACAAATCAAATATGTTTTCTTTGTCTTACTTCCATGTTCAGCCTATTAGAGGCACTACCCACGCTGCTGGGTAGAGCTCTCTGAACGTCTTCTGGTTCTGAGTGCTGCCCGCTTCATGAATCCTTTAATGCTCACATAAACTCTGTTAAATGTATTGTATCCAAAGTTTTCTTTTAACAGTGGCAAAAGACTAACTTACATGTTCCATTTTGTTGACTTGAATCTTTTGACTCTGAACAACAGGGACCCCTTACTGGAGTCTCTGTTTTGTTATGATTTTAAAATAATGTGCTAGTTTTTACAGAAGTAATCCAAGTGTACTCCAACATACATGACTTAAAAACTTTGACTCATCAAAATAAGCGTCATTTTGTATTTCACACTCTACTTTCTGCTACAGAATTATTCCAAGTTGTTACGTACTAAGATGAAACCCAGAGAAGACATTGTCCAGCAAGGTGTCCCAGGTGTCCATGCTACAGGGCAGGCACCCTATGATGACTCAACCCTCCCTTCATTTTTATCCTTCCAAATAGCTATAAAACTGGTTCATTAAGCTTGCTGTGACTTTAACAGAAATGCACCAATTATCTAATATGCTCTTTTCTGTTCTTTATTAGATTGTGACACTTATCATAGTATGTACCTCTAATGTACTATGCCATTTCCATGATGCCAAACTGAGTCAATATCTACTCTAAGAAACTAAACTCAAGGTCTATAAAAATGTCATTCAACTGTGAACTATCACAGCAAAGGAGTTTTGCTTTTGTACCTGATGATAGAGCCCCACACAGTACAAAATGAGGACAAGACAGGTTTTATCAACCCAATGACAGCCAGATATGCCTTGCAAACATTTAAAGTCAAGTGATGTGATTTTAGATGATGTCTTGGTTACCTACAGGACTGGAAACAAAGGCACTGAAATCTCATGACAGCACTGAGTTATAAGGTGGTCATCTAGGGTATATCTACACATTATTACACTAAACATATAAAAGATTATCATAAAATTTTTTTAAGTTACCATCAAAAAACACACAATTTGAAAAACTGGTAGAATTTGCAAGTCATCTGAGAACCACCGGGGTCTGTGGATCTTAGTATAAATAGACTCGAGTTGATCTAAAACTGCTGAGTGCATGTCAGTCTTCAGAAGATATGGCTTTGCCAACTACCCTGCCAACAACAGAAAAGGACTCTTCATCATTTCCTTTAAATAGTAAGTGTTATAAGTGGATTAACAAGCATGAGTCAGTTTGTTAAAACTTGATTTAAATACAACTTTTTGGGGAGCATATCCTTCACATAAAGCAAGAGCTAATTACTCTAGCTCTCTCCAGTGGAGCAGAGGGGAAGGCTGCCTGTAATGAGAAAGCAAAGTAAGCCTGGAGGTTTCATAGTTGGCTATACAGTTTCCAATATAGGGCTCCTTCTCATAGTTGGGGCTACCTCCCTATTTAACATAGACTGCAACAAATGGTACAGTAAGAGTAAAACACAAGTTAAGAAAGCAGCAGTAGTAACAGTGCTCTTGATCTGTTGAGAGCCCATGAGAAGATCCAGCCATAAGAGCAATGAGTTATTTCCCTTGCACTTCAACTCCTGGCAGAGGCTTTTAATGTCACTGCACTAGAAAGGTCCTGTCATCTGTGCTTCACACAAGGTCAGATTCTAAAGAAAAGTAACATTTCCTGACAAAGGGGGCTTGAGAAGCCTCTCCCAGCTTACTGTCTAGAATAACACAGACCTTGAGGGGATTACATGGCAGTTAAAAAATACAGCGCTCACAATAATGTTGGATCAAATATCTGAGTACCTAATGGCAAATGCAGATCTTGGGGCTTCTCAGCCTCCATAATCACATGAGCCAATTCTTTACATAAATCTCTTTATACACACATACAGACACGCAGCACTCATTAGAAAGACATTAGGAACAGCAATACCACAGGACATCTTTATTGGTTGATTGTTGTATTTTTAGTAGAGATGGGTTTCACCATGTTGGCCAGGATGGTCTTGATCTCCTGACCTCGTGGTCCACCCACCTCAGCCTCCCAAAGTGCTGGGATTACAGGCATGAGCCACCGCGCCTGGCCCTTATTTCCTTGTTTGTAGTTAAGAGCTTTTCCTCCAGGTGACTGGATAATTTTCTCTAAACATCTCCCTTCCCCCACCCTCTCCCATTTATTGTCTACAGTAACATTAACATTTGGATGCAAACAGCCCCAGCAATCCCTGACCATAGCAGCCCTGAGACCATAGCAGCCCTGAGAAAGCAATATAGCATCCCAATCTTTAAAAGAAGGTACAAGGGGGTGACCACCATTGACACTGAAAGCTTACTACATTTCAGGAAATAGAAAATTCAATCCCATCACCAAAGCAGGCCCCTGCCAGGGATTCTTCCAGCAGAAGGGCGGGCAAGGAGACCTAGTGCTAATGTGGAGGTTTGTACTTCCCCAAAAGTCTGGTTGTTGGGAGCTTCAGTGAATTTATGTGTGATGACACAAGGCTACATGGGTTAGAGGCAGCCATCATTTATCCATAAACATATACTTGTATATATACATGTATAAAGATTGTATATGTCATCATGTCTAAGGTCTGAACAATCCACCTGGGTAGATGGAAGTGCTTTACAAAGAAGGATGTTAAGGCGTATGTGACTGCCCAAGGTGATGCTGTCATCGGCGGGGCTACACTTTGAACCCCCCACTTCTGAAAGCAAGTCCTTTACTCTTTGCTTTGCTGTGTTCATGTCCTTTCAGAAGTTTAAATGATTAAGGAAATGTAGGGGATAATTATTATAATTTAGTGGCTAGTTTGCTTCCCTGCGGAGAGTAGACTGCCTAGTCAATTGTTAATTGTTAGGGGAAAAGAAAGAAATGTTGCTGTGAGGTCCTTTTCTCTCTTTTCCATGCTACCCTCCAGGCTCACTCACAAGTTACAGGATCACAAAGGAGTGGATCTGGAAGGCAGCGAGGACCCTGCAGGGATACACTCCTGCCGCTTTGCCTGTGCCACCCAGCTCTCCCCCTTACATTCTTACTACAGCCACCCAATCTCAAGAAGCTGCTGATTCTGTTTTGAAACATTACTGATTGTCAAGGATGTTTTTCCCTTACACTGATCTTAAAAAATCTGTTTCCCTGCAACCTTGTCTCATTCAGCTCTAATCCTCCTCAACTTCTTGTGAATCCCTTGAAGTTCTTCTCTTCTCCAGGGTCCCCCCTTCCTCTCACTACTCTTCATCCTGACAGATCTTCCTGGCTCATCACCCTGCTGGACACTCTCCCAGGGAGAAACTGAGATTTGTCATCGTTCTCTTACAGTGGGTGCCTCCATGTAAGCCAGCACTTCCAAGGTGCTCCAGATATGTAGGGATGCAGGAGGACCCCCAGTTCCCTCAATTCAGGCATTCAAATTCCACCCATGGCAGTAACCACGGTGGCAGCTCTGCCACTCTTTCAGCCTTCATTCTGGCCAATGCTTAGACAAACTAGCTCTGCAAACTGGAAAATTCCAATACCTAACATGTCCTTCAATTTGGTTCATCAGTTGAAATCTTTTGAAATTCTGTCATTTGACTTCTTTGTTGTGCTTGCCATATGGGGCCACACACAGAGTCTTGAAGCATGCAGGGCTGCTGGCAGGGACTTGCATCCTGGGGACAGCTCACATCGCATCATGGTTGGCAGCAGAGGCGCTGGCATCAAGGGTTTCCCTGGGGGAAAGGGTGGCTCTCAGGATCTGGAATCAGAGGCAGTGCTGGAACAAGGCAGACGGGACATTGGGTTCTGGCTTCATACAGAGCACATCAGACAAACTTCAGCAAACAACTTCCCTCAAGCTTTAGGAAATATTCTCCCATCCACTCAGAATTTCCAGCTTTCCCACAGCTTCATAGGCTGAGGCATCTTAAGGGAGCTTCTCAGATCCACAGAACGGACTTTCCTTTCTAACTCTGAATCAGTCATAACCATGACTTTGATCTACACCTCCTGTCTTCATTCAAGATCTTCATAGAAACTTGAATAGGAGTGGGTCAAAAAGAAGGGTCCTGTGCCCTTTCTTCCTCACACCATGCGAGCATCACTAATAAACACTTGTGCATGATTGTCCATCCCAGGTCAGTGCAACCTTCTTGTACAGCCAATGTTTCTCCAGCATATTCATTACCAACCAGATTTTGAGAGGTTCCATCACATAGCTTCCTGAAATCAAGAAACCTGAGATCTTTAACATTCCTTTTAATTTCAGTAACTTTATTATAGGTTCAATATTGTACTATCTTGGCCCTTTCTGGAAATTAAACATAATTTTCTTTCGGCACTCTCAGGTAAGATTCATTTAGGTCTGCAGACGGGCTTAAAGGAGTTAAGTATTGGCTTATCGTTTTGACCATTTTGGGCTTTTTTCTTTTGCTTTCGTTTATTCCTTATGTTATTTTTATTTGAATATAATAATTGTACATCTTTATAGGGTACAGAGTGGTATTTCGATAGATACAATGTGTAACGATAAATCATGGTAATTGACATATCCATCACCTCAAAGAGTTTTCATTTCTCTATGTTGGGAACATTCAAAATCTTCTATTCTAGCTATTTGAAAATATGCAAAAATTATTGTTAACTGTAGTCACCCGACAGTGCTATAGAACACTAGAACATATTCCTCTGATTTGGCTATAATTTTGTATCCTTGAACCAACCTCTCCATCTCCTCCCCTCCTACCCTTCTCAGCTTCCAATAACTACAATTGTACTCTCTACTGCTATGAGATCAACCATTTTTCAGACTCTGTATGTAAGCGAGATCATATGGTATTTGTCTTTCTGTGCCTGAGTTATTTCATTTAACATGATGTCCTCCAGGCTCGTCCATGTGGCTGAATACTATTCCACTGTGTAAATATACCACACTTTATTTATCCATTCATCTGTTGATGGACACTTAGGTTGACTCCATATTAGTGATTGTGAATAGTGCTGCAATAAACATGGGGTGCAGGTATCCCTCTGATACACTGGTTTCCTTTGGATAAATGCCTAGTAATGGGGGCTGGGCTTGGTAGCTCACGCCTGTAATCCCAGCACTTTGGGAGGCCAAGGTGGGCAGATGACTTGATATCAGGAGTTCAAGGCCAGCCTGGCTAACATGGAGAAACCCCGTTTCAACTAAAAATACAAAGATTAGCTGGGCATGGTGGCATGCACCTGTAATCCCAGCTACTGGGGAGGCTGAGGCAGGAGAATCACTTGAACCCATGAGGTGGAGGTTGCAGTGAGCCAAGATCATGCCACTGCACGCTAGTCTGGGCAACAAAGCAAGACTCCATCTCAAAAAACAAAACAAAACAAAAAAACCCAAAAACAAAAAACATAAAACAAAACAGAAATCTAGTAGTGGGATTGCTGGGTTGTATGGTAGTTCTATTTTTAGTTTTTTGGAGGAACCTCCATACTATTCTCCATAGTGGCTGTACTAATTTACATTCCTACCAACACTGTATAAGTGTTTTTTTGCATCCTTGTTAGCATTTGTTATATTTTGTCTTTTTGATCATAGCCATTCTAACTGGGGTGATATAATATCTCACTGTGGTTTTTATTTGCATTTCCCTGATGATGGTGATGTTGAACATTTTTTTCATATACGTGTTGGCCATTTGTATGTCTTCTTTTGAGAAATGTCTGTTCAGATGATTTGCCCAGTTTTCAATCGCAACCCTGTTTATTGTTTTCTTTCCAGTTAGACCATTGTCTTTGATTGGAAAGATAAATGTGAAGTTGCTTTTACTTCATCTGCCTTCTCAACATCAACTACCATAGCCACTCAACCCCCTGAAGCAGGAAGTACTTCTGTGCCTCCTTACCCTTACTGCTGGATATCTTCTATTTGTTCCTCCAGAAACACTACCTTTCTGTATGCTGCTCTGAGCCCTGAGAGAGATCTTGGATGAACTGGATCAATGGATCTCTCTTTGCCTTCTGGCTGGGTTCAGCCAAGGGGAGGCAGCACCGGGAGGTGGTGGAGCAGACAGTGGGTCAGTTCCCTTCCTGCCCAATCCCACGGGTTGGCTGGGCTCCACCACTGAGAGCCACTGCTTCTGCTATGGGTCCCCTCCCCCTAGACTACTCCCATCAGGTTCCAACTTGCTCCATCTCCTGTCACTTTCCCTGTATCCTACCCACACCTTTTAAAATCTTCTTTTTATTAAAATATCCTCAAATATCTTCAGTGAGCCATCTGCTTCCTCTGAGATCATATCATCTTTCTTGTCACTCCAAATCAAATGGTCATTTTGCTGTGGTGGCGGCTGACCTCAGGATGTTTTGCAAGAGTCCAATCTTTTCTGAGTGTTATTCTTTCAGTTTTGGATGCTTTATGTTTCTTTCTCCTTATCTTTCCTGCTTCATTTTGTGCATCTTTTAAAAATTTCAGCTCTTCAGAAAGAGTTATGTAGTTTTCTAATTTAATTGTACGTTTCCGTTTTTTGTTTTTTTTGTTTTGTTTTTTTTTTTCCTCAGTAGAAACATTTGGAAATCCCAAACTTGCTAGAGAAACTCAAGTTTGAAAGGGACCTGGGGTCACATGAGAGTTACCCAGTCCAGCTCTTCTCATTCTATGCCCTTTCCCTCGGGCAACATCTCACATATAGAAAATCATGTTTGGCTTTTGTCTCTGTATTTCTAGTAACAAAGTGGTTGTGGTGCCCTCACAAATGATGGAGTATGTCACAACAGTGAGGCTTGTGAACCACTCACCCAGCTAATTGACAAAGATTCTCCTCTCTGCTTTGAAGCTTTTCAGGAAAACAAGCCAGGCCTGGAAGAGCTTAAAAGAGGCTCAGTCAAAATTATTCCTTAAGAATTGATCCAACATGAAGCATGCAAAAAAAAAATTTTTAGTTAACATATTTATCCGCCCCTACTCCAGGAAACACATTATGGCTTGATTTTACATCAGGGATTTGTGCTCATAAAAGTATTTTAAGGAGTTAGACTTGGGGAAAAGATAAGATAGAAAAGACTGATCATAAGATTTATCTAACTTAGCAATGCCTTAAAAAAATGAAGAACTATAGCATCAAAATAGTGAAACTGGCCAAAATTTCCATCAGCAGCCACCAACCAAGGAAAGGGGCATAACCTAATGTCACACATTTCCAAAACCGTCAGCCAAGGAAATTCTGCAGAGAAGCAGGGGAGAGAGGCTTGGCCTGGCCTGGCCCTGCCACCTGGCCTCTCCTCACTCCTCATGCTTGCTAACCTTTCCCTGTGAATCTGGAAAAGACAGAGATTCTCCTTCTAACGAGGGAAACCTGGAGAGGGCTGCTGGAGAGGATAGGAGATAAGAAGGTAGGTGGAGGATGGGCTGTCAGTGACGGAAGTGAATTTATAGTATCATCCCATTTTTATAAAAGTGAGTCTGGCTATCTCTCTAGTCTGCCAGACTTCTACTTATGTATATGCATAGAAAGAATTCAAATATAGAAACAATACTGAACAATTATGAGGCTTATGGTTAGTGAACAGAATCAGTGCAATGTCAAAATAGTGATTTATTTTTTCTTTCTATTAAAATGCAAGTCCCATTTTGTGTGAGAATCTTGTCTGTTCCATCGATAGCTTATAGCTCTAGGCCCAGCACCTTGAAGGTGCCTTGCACAAAGTATTCTCTAAATAAACACTGGTTGAATGAACGAATGAGAATGAACTATAAAATTCAGGAGGTAGATGACAGAGAAATGAAGAAGCATTAAAATCATCTTCTTTCATTGCTGGAAGATGACTGATACTATATAAAAGTGAACCATTAATTAATAAAAGTATTACAACTCCAATAGCTTTTATAATCTCTTTTGATAAAGCATCTGTAAAAAATCAATATGTTGGATAGTAAAAAAAAAATTATATGAGGGTCAGAATTCCTCCCATGTTACTTTAGTTTCATTTACTTCTGTATATAAGTACAGCGGATCTGAATATGTATTTTTTAAATTAAAAATGGCATTAGAGTATGATTCCATTTTTATAGTGTGTCTCTCTATCTAGCCAGCCAGCTTCTCTAAGGATATATCCATATATATGTATATACACACACATATATATGCCTACATAATCTTTGAAAGAGTATGAAATGATGTCCACTTAATGCTCAACATCGTTATTTTTGGAAGATGAGATTTAGAAAATGATTTTACTTTTTTCTTTTTTTCTGCAGCTCTTGAGTTCTTTAAAATGAGCACTCGTGGTCTTCACAGAAACATGCTGCCATTTTTATTTAAATTTATTTTAATAAAGGTGATAATGAAAGTAGATGCTGGTGTATCATGTTACTGTCACAGATTGAAATGTCTAATAATTTGATTTTGTTTCTTTTAAAATAAATGATTAATGATAACTCTGAGGACAGACTGTAGGTTGAATAAGACTTTGCTTATTTACAAAGGTTTTCTTAGCTCACACATGCTCCCTCTCTCACTCTTTCTAAAGCATACTGTCACAGAGATTCCTGGCTCAAGTCTATTTTGGACTGATAATGTCAGCACACGCTAGAAGGCAACTCCATTTTTAAGACACCTAATTATTGGCAATTAAAGCTTTCCTGTAATTTATAGGATCATTCCAAAATGCATTCCACTGAACAGTGCATTCCGAGACTCTTCTATATCCCTTCTCTGTCTCACACTACGGACAAGGTAAACTGAAAGAATCAGACTTCCAGGAAGTGTTAGGGCCGTAGGTGAATGACCAGGCATCAGTCTCCCCACCTACATTCTACAAATAGCGTGCATTTCAAAGTCATCCTATTCTCAGGACACAGTAGAGAATGCAGTCTTAACGTGTGTTTCTCACTCTTCTCAACAGCAGATATGGCAGGGCATAGAGCAGAAGGTGATAAGTTTAAGAGTCGGGAGACTTGGGTTCTATTCTTTGCATTTACTTCTGGCCTAACTTATACACACCTAACTTCTCTATGACTTACCTTCATTATCTGAAAAAGGATTAGACTAGATCCCTGGTTCTAGACTCTGGTTGTATCTTGGAATCACCTGGGATGCTTTACTAACTGGTGATGCCTTGGGTGCACCCTTAAAATCTCTGGGGAGCTTGGACATCAGAAAGGCCATAAAACTTTGCATGTGATTCCAATGTTACAGTCAAGGTTAAGGACCATTGAGCTTCTTGATCACCAAAATACCTTTATTCTAAATTCCACCTTATATCACGGAATATTTTAGCACTGGCTCAGTCCTGGTTCCCCAACACTCTGAGAAAAGTGGGGACAAAAATGTCAGATCTTCATGTGTAGGGGTGGCTTGTAAATCCTCAGGTAGGACTGACTAGGCAGAAAAACATCCCTTCTATCTAAGCAGATAAGCCACAGATAAAATGACACCAGACCATTTGTTTCATTAATATGCCATGTAGGGTTCAGCATTATCTTCAGAAGCCTGTCACTTTTTATTTGATTTGGCCATTAAAAGAGTCTCTTTTACCTCCACTTGCTCTAATTGTAATGGTGAAGGTTTGCACTGCTGCCAAATGGCCTTGTAATGTTATTAGCTGTTGCTTCTCAATCTCTGTCTGCTGGAAATTCTAGTTATTCCCGGTACAACTGGTGTGTGGGGTGGAGAGGCTGCATCCCCAGAAAGTGCACACTTGACCCTGGAGACCAGGGTAGGGATTGGCAGGAAGGAATGTGGAAGGCTTTGCAACCATTCTCCACATTGCAGCCTGTGTGGCTTGTAAAGTGTCAGCTTGGAGAGGCTCCCCCTCACCCAGATCTCCTTTCCTGAATGTTTCTGGTTAGAGTGGACCACAACAGATGCTTACATGTGAGATTCAGAGGAGGAAGGGAAGCGGCAGCCATTCTGTAGCTCACACCTGTTTTATCTGTGGCTCATGTTGCTGGGTGGGGCAGCAGCCAAGTCACAACTGCTCTGCCTTCCCTAAATTTCCCTTCAGCTTCTGTGACTCTTGGGCCAGGTGTGTGTGTATCTCTGTGATGATGGGAGCCAGCATATCCTGCAGGACAACTACAGCATCCGGGGAGGCAGTGATAACTGACCTGAGTTCCAGTGGGTCTTCATGGGTTCTGTGTGTGTGCCTGGGGGTCCCAGCCCACCCCTGCTCTCCTGACTTCATATCCATCTTCCTCTGCTGACTGCCTGCCTCTTGGACTTCAAGCTCCAACATCTCATGGTCGGATGTAAAGACTACAGCCTTACAGAGGCTGCTTAATCAGCAAACATAATTACATAAGGTCAAATCCTTGTGATGAGTATATATATACACACACATACACATATGTATATTGTATATATACACACACATGCACACATATATTTATAATGGCACTCACATATATGAATATATACACACATACACATAATGCTATATCCTAGTGGTTCTGCTTTTTCTGATTGAGCCCTGAGTGTTATTGGCCTTTTCAAAATTCATATCGGACATGTCACCCCCATTTAAAACCTTCAGTGGTTTCCCACGGTTCCCCAAACCAAAGTCCTCTCCACCCCTCCAGCCTCACACCACACCATGTTACTCTGCCTTCTTACTTGCCTCAGTCACCACGATCATCTTTTAATCCCTGCTCTTGCCATCATCTCTTCCACACTAGGGTTTTGCAGATGTTCCCTCTGCCTGGATCTTTCTTTCCAGCCACCTTCAGCTGCTTAACACCAATTCAGCCTTCCTATCTCAGCTCTTAGGTCAGCTGAGTCCAAGTCTCCTCTGGTGGTCTCTTCTGTCACCGTGTGCTTCTCCTCTGAATGCAAGCACAGGCTTGACTGTGAACTTCCTTGTGTGATTTCTTGCCTAACGTTTCTTTCTTCTACTGGACTGTAAGCTCCAGGAGGGCAGGAAGGGCTGGCTATTCTTATTCTTCAGTGTGTTTTTTCTACCTCTAGGTCCTTCCTTGGTAGGCAATTAACTTTCTTCTTGGCATAAGAAACGTGAGTTGAGTGAGTGAATAAATAAAATATGTAGCCTGGCCAACATGGTAAAACCCCATCTCTACAAAAAATACAAAAATCAGCCTGGACATGGTGGCACATGCATGTAACCCCAGCCACTGGAGAGGCTGAGGCACGAGAATCACTGGAACCTGGGAGACAAAGGCTACAGTGAGCCAAGATCACACCACTGCACTCCAGTCTGGATGACAGAGACCCTGTCTCAAAAAGTAAAAGATAAAAATAAATAAAAGATGTTAAATGTCAATAATAGACTGGATAAAGAAAAGGTGGCACATATACACCATGGAATACTATGCAGCCATAAAAAAGGATGAGTTCATGTCCTTTGCAGGGACATGGATGAAGCTGGAAACCATCATTCTCAGCAAACTAACACAGGGACAGAAAACCAAACACCGCATGTTCCCACTCATAAGTGGGAGTTGAACAATGAGAACACATGGACACAGGGAGGGGAACATCACACCAGGGCCTGTCAGGGTGTGGGGACCTGGGGGAGGGATAGCATTAAGAGAAATAACTAACGTAAATGACGAGTTGATGGGTGCAACAAACCAACATGGCACATGTAAACCTATGTAACAAACCTGCACATTGTGCACATGTGCCCTAGAACTTTCATATATATAAAAGATGTTAAATGGATGAAGGAGATGGAGGAAGAGTGACAGAAATGGCCCAGGGGGTGAGATGTAAAGGAATTTAAGGCTTGGAGCCCAGCCAGACCTGGTGATCTATCTGGATCTGCCACTGTGGGGAAAGCCCATCCCAACGGCACACAGGTGCCTTGAGAGGTGAGAAATTACTAACTCACATATGATGATAGATGCTTGTCGTGAACTAGACAGGCTTCCCTGTTCCATGGCCAGTTTTCGCTAATGATTTTTTTTTCAGTCGTGACAGCCGAAATTCTTAACTATTGAAGCAATCACAAGATGGTGTTTAATTTTTTTTCTTGAAGTTAAAATTTCTTTAAAGTAGAAGTAGAATTTGGAAATGAAGCATTCCCTTCAGAATAAATTAGTGAGTGTCTGTAGAAGAGAAAAACAATTAACACATTCATGCATTATGGCTTAGTTTTCACCTTTCTTTCCAAGGGCAATTTATCTAAGAAAAGCTGTTTGTCCTGATTTTGGTTGATTTATTCATGTGCTTGCATTTGCCTAAGTATATTTGAATTTCATAGTCTCTGCTTCCAGCCCAGGGCAACACCCTCATAAGCTCTGGACACAACCCTGGCGCATGAAGTCTGAGTGAAAAGTTCTAGACTGGTGTTTATCTGTGGCTTCAAAAGGAAGAAGCCAGCAACCTGTGAAAGTCAGGCCACTACATCTCAGCCCTGGAATAAAAGCCAGGAAACTTGGCATTAGCTTCTGATTTCACCATTATTTAGCCATGAGTCCTTGCAGGACTCACCTAACTAATCTCTCTGAGCTTCCATTTCTTTGCTTGTAAAATGAGTGTTGAACCAGAAGCTCACAAAGGATCATTAAACTCTGCAATATTATGATTCTAAGGTTTACCCTTTCTGGCAGCAATCATGGTAAGTGGTTTTTTCCCCTCTAAACATTTTACCTCTGAACAGTTCCCACATAAATATTTTAATCTGAAGATAACATTTGTGTGTGTATGTATCTGTGTGTGTGAAAGTATCCCATAACTTTCATTTCACATGGGAATTAAAATTTACACTTAAAACTTTTCATAACTGTCTCAATGTTCTCTTTCTTCTTCCCACTAAATCTTTTTGTCCCATCTATAATGAGGACTTTTCCAGACACTGCACTAGCTGATGCAAAAAGCTTTGCTTTCCACTAAGAACTATGGCTCCCGGCCGGGCGCAGTGGCTCATACCTGTAATCCTAGCACTTTGGGAGGCTGAGGTAGGCAGATGACCTGAGGTCAGGAGTTCGAGACCAGCCTGGCCAACACGGTGAAACCCCGTCTCTACTGAAAATACAAAAATTAGCTGGGCATGGTGGCGTGCACCTGTAATTCCAGCTACTCAGGAGGCCGAGGAAGGAGAATCGCTTGAACCCAGGAAGCAGAGGTTGCACTCCATCCTGGGTGACAACGTGAGACTCTGTCTCAGAAAAAAAAATTAATAATAACTATGGCTCTTTATAATACTTTTCTGTTTTATTTGGTATTCATTTATTTTAAAGACCCATTTACTTTTTAAGGATTTTTCCCACTTTCCCACACTTTACTGTTCCATCTGTTTTGAGTCTTTAATGATGCAAGTTGGACTTTTGTTGTTAATTTAAGAATATGCAATCGAATCAGAAGAATTTATGAAAACTAATTCAATTGACTCAATTAACATAACTCCAAGATTTTTTATACACATGGGATATACTTCAACTTTATTAATTTACATAAAGCATTCAAACTCAAAAACAAGCTAGCCACAGTTTTTTATTGTGGATTCCCCTCCTCATTCTTGTAAAACAGTTTTTTGTGAGTGTCTAAATGACTAGAAAACAAATAGCCAACCACAATTATTGGGGGATCTTAGGAGGTAAACAGTGGTACCGCTTAGGATGCTACCACTCATGACGATTAGTTTCCACATACTCCCTGGACCATGTGTCAGGCCCCGGGGGATCGGGTAACGGAACATGGGAAACAGAACCTCGCTCTCTGATGCTGGCAGGGCCTTTGTAAGGTTTCCCTAATGTCACTGGGGAATAATGTATTTTGATAAATTAACTCGGATAATTTTCCTCCACCACACTGTTCACCCAGTGCGTGTCCTGGCCTTCCCCACAGGGAGCAGCCAAGTGAGGAGCGACCCAGCAGAACCAACAGACCAAGAGTCAGTCCTGGCATTTGACTCTCAGAAGGTCATTTATTATCTTAGGGCATCCTGGGCAAAGCAGTCTCCTGAGGAGTAGATGCTAAGTAAAGAAGGAAAGAAAGTTGGGGTGGGGGTTGGGCAGATACCCCTGAGGGGTTGGTATGGGACCACACAGTTGACAGAACATCCAGGACAGAGACAATTAGCACTGCTCCACTTCTCAAGGGAAATACAAGAAGCCGGCAAAGTCATACACCTCCCTGCTTCCCAGCCCCACACTCTGTATTCCCAGCATGATGCAAGAGCAGAAATATGGGTCTAGCACATGGGCCTGAGACGACCCAGGAGAATTTCTCTCTCACAGCTAAGAGAGGCAAATGGAGTACCTTATGTGCTCCCCAAAATAAAACACCAATGAGGCAAGTGACATCACAGTGACAATACTACTACTAATACTAATAATGGGAATCACTCACAGTATACAGCTTTTACTATGGGGCAGACATGATTTTAAATGTTTTTACATACTAACTCATTTAATCCTCCCAAGAGCCACATGAAGTTGATACTGTTATGAATAGCTCTAATTTATAGATGAGGTAATCAAAGCACAAAGAAGTGAAGTGAAGTGGCCAAGGTACAGAGCCCCGTAATGAGTAGAGCTGGGATTCAAACCCAGAGAGTGTGGCTCCAGAGTCAAACTTAAGAGGCCTGGGGGTCAGGACAGAGGGTGCAGCAATGACACATGTGAGTGGCCAGGTAAGAATGAGGCTGTCTAAGGGAGACCATTCTGGAGAAATGACCATGTACTCTGGCCAGGTCCAGAAGAGCTACCTGCCTTCCCGGGCTGAGACCACAGACACCCCCAGCCCCACGAACTGTGATGCGACTCTGAAAAAAGGGGGACTCGAAACAGAAGTTCAGTCACGGAAGAATAAAATAACTCTTGCACAGCTGTGTATGATGACTGTATTAGTTATTGCACCGACGCGGAAGGTCATAGATACAGGTTGCAAGGGATACGTTGTGGGACCAGTAAGTAGCACAGTCCATTGATCTCATCAGCACATATTTGGGTCACAGATGATCTCTGCCTTGCTTGAAATATACACACACATATGTGTGTATATATATGTATGCATATGTGTATATATGTGTGTGTGTGTTTTCCCATATGTATTATTTAAATTATAAAATACCTGCTCCTGGTACAAAACCTCAAACAGAACCAAGGTGAGGAAGTTAGCAAAGACCTCAAATGCTATTTTCCATCTGTTATGGGAGGAATTGTGTTCCCCCAAAAAATTCATATATGGAGTCCTAATCCCACGTACCTCAGAATGTGACTGGATTTAGAGACAGGGTCCTCAAAGAGGAAAATAAGTTAAAATGAGGCAGGCCGGGCGCGGTGGCTCACGCCCGTAATCCCAGCACTTTGGGAGGCCAAGGCGGGCGAATCACGAGGTCAGGAGATGGAGACCATCCTGGCTAACACGGTGAAACCCCGTCTCTACTAAAATACAAAAAATTAGCTGGGCATGGTGGCGGGCGCCTGTAGTCCCAGCTACTCGGGAGGCTGAGGCAGGAGAATGGCGGGAACCCGGGAGGCGGAGCTTGCAGTGAGCCGAGATTGCACCACTGCACTCCAGCCCTGGCGACAGAGCGAGACTCCGTCTCAAAAAAAAAAAAAAAAAAAAAAAAAATTAGGTCATCAGGTTATGCCTGAATCCAGCAAGACTGGTGTCCCCACAAGAAGAGGAAGTTTGGATGCAGACACACACAGAAGGAAGGGGATGTGGAGACTCAGTGAGAAGGCGGCCATCTACAAGCCAAGGAGAGAAGTCTCAGAAGAAACCAACCCTGCTCCCACCGTGATCTCGGATTCTGAGCCTCCAGAACTGTGAAATAATAAATTCCCTTTGTTTAAACCATCCAGTCTGTGGGACTTTGTTACGGCAGTGTTGGCAAACTAATGCACGGTCTCTGACCATTCCTACTTCCCAAGCTTTCAATTGTGCAGACTTTCCTCATACTCACATTTGCGGAAGACAGAATAGAAAGGATGTCATACATATATATGTATACAGATACATGGGTATTCTTTTCTTTGCAAAATGTATAATATATACCTCTGTGTCTGTGCATCTCAAATATCCCTCTCCTTTTTTTTTTTTTTTTTTGAGACGGAGTCTCGCTCTGTCGCCAGGGCTGGAGGGCAGTGGCGCAATCTCGGCTCACTGCAAGCTCCGCCTCCCGGGTTCCCACCATTCTCCTGCCTCAGTCTCCCGAGTAGCTGGGTCTACAGTTGCCTGCCACCACGCCTGGGCTAATTTTCTGTATTTTTAGAAGAGACGGGGTTTCGCAGTGTTAGCCAGGTTGGTCTCCATCTCCTGACCTGGTGATCCGCCCGCCTTGGCCTCCCAAAGTGCCGGGATTACGGGCGTGAGCTCCCGTGCCCAGCCCCCTCTCCCTTTTTTATAAGGAAACTAGCCATTGGATTTAGGGTGGGCCTAATTATATACATCTGCAAAAACCCTATTTCCAAATAAGGTATTATTTATTAATATAATATATATCTTATGTATATTAATATGTATATTACAAAATACATATTTTTTCTTTTTCTCCCTATTTTCTTTAAATTATAAAAAGATATATGCATAAAGGTATTGTATAGTCTTTTAAGCGCACAGTTTGATGAGCACTGGTAACTGTGTACAGCTGTATAACCACCCTCACCATCAGGATACAGCAGTTCTCTCACCCGGAAAAGTTTCCAAGTGCTCCTTCACAGCTAATTCTCTTCCTACCCAACGCTACCCCCAGAACCCCAGGAAACCATTGATCTGTTTTCTGTCAACACAGTTTTGCCCTTTTTGAGAATTTCAAGTGAATGGAATATTTGCGTGTTTCTGAGATTACTTTTAGGCACAAAAGCAATACTGAACTTCAAGTTATTCAATTGCACTTTTTATTTATAGGAATGTAAAAATAAAATGCAAAATAGGATAATAAGATGGTGCAGTGGAGGCAGCATGGCATAGGGATCGTGGGGCTCTGGATCTGAGCCCTATCAACACAGCCTGCGTCTGAGCTCCTGCCCCTTGCCTTGGCCCTTTGCTCACAGACTCATTTGTGTACAAATGCTTCCCAAATGCTCTGGGAAAATCCCCCAAATATGATTATTATTATTTTGAGATGGAGTCTCGCTCTGTCACCCAGGCTGGAGTGCAGTGGCACAATCTCTGCTCACTGCAACATCCACCTTCAGGGTTCAAGTGATTCTCCTGCCTCAGCCTCCTGAGTAGCTGGGACTACAAGCATGCACCACCATGTCTGGTTAATTTTTTGTATTTTAGTAGAGAGGGGGGTTTCACTGTGTTGTCCAGGCCGGTCTCGAACTCCTGAGCTCTGGCAGTCTGTCCGCCTCAGCCTCCCAAAGTGCTAGGATTACAGATGTGAGCCACCACGCCCGGCCCCCCAAATAGTATTTACTATTTTGACATCAGACATGATTTTGTAAATATTTTCAGATGGGAGAAAGTAAGATAAAATGATGAGGAATGGGCTCCAAGTCAGTGTTAGGACTGGACACAGAAGACAGGCAACCCTTGCTTCCCATGACATTGGGTTTCTTCCTTCAATCCACATCCTGCCTATGCCTAAGAAAGCCCCAGGGACAAGTCTGTGATGAGGGGAAAAGCTCATCAGGAGCATGACATTTTTAAGGTTTATCCAGCCCCCAGCAAGAACGTGTTCTCCTTCAGAACATTCAAGGAGAGCTTCTTGGTGGCAAAACGAAAGGTCAACATGTGACATTAGCTTTCTCCCACCCTTGTTCACGACTAAAAGTGTACCAGATTGAAACCAGATTTGGGCTATATTTACAAATTAAAGAGCAGTTCAGGAAAAGTTTTGCCTTTCCAACTTGCCCCATAGCAACTCTTTGTCTGGCACGACATTGAAGGTGAAAGCCAGGGCTAAACACAGGAGAAAGGAGATGGGAGACAGTGTCCCCCATGGGGGCTTCAGAGGCAGACACACTAACTAATGTCCTGGCTCTGTTGCTAGCCATCCTTGTGTCCCTGGGCAGGGCAGGTCAGCTTCCTTAGTCTCACCCTCACCGTCATCAAAAGGACCCCACATACCTGGACTTCACATCATTGTCTGGAGCTTTAAAGAAGAAAACACTCATTCAGAACTGATTCACCAGCCCCATTCCCTACTATATGTTTTAGGAATATCCCCTAATTGCCTGACATTTCTTTCTCAAGAATTCTTGAGAACACAACACCAAGGAGACTTGGCTACCCACAATCCCTCCGAATGTGCACACTGTCTGACAACATTATTTTACAGCAGCAGTCTTGAAAAACTTTTCTTCCTTGTGTGATCCCTGAGAGAAATTGAAAAAATGACGCCCACTCTTAACGTATTTTTAGCATAACGTCTAAACATTTTAAAGTATGTTGAGATAACCGCAAAGGATGTAATTTCAGGTGTAATGTCTATTACACCCAAGCTCTGAATATATTTTTTGACAAAATCTTTGAGATTCAAATAATTCCATTCGTGGAAAATTATCCTATAAACTACATGGCAAGCAAGGTGTGTTCTCAAGCAGACCAAGTTTAGGAAAGTTGATGTGCAGAAGCTAAAGACACCATTACAAATGTGCAAACTGGCCGGGTGCGGTGGCTCATACCTGTAATCCCAGCACTTTGGGAGGCCGAGACGGGTGGATCATGAGGTCAGCAGTTCGAGACCAGCCTGACCAAGATAGTGAAACCCCGTCTCTACTAAAAAATACAAAAATGAGCTGGGCGCGGTGGCGGGGGCCTGTTATCCCAGCTACTGGGGAGGCTGAGGCAGGAGAATCGCTTGAACCCAGGAGGCGGAGGCTGCAGTGAGTTGAGATTGCGTCATTGCACTCCAGCCTGGGTGACAGAGTGAGACTCCATCTCAAAAAAAAAAAAACAAACAAACAACAACAACAACAAAAAAAAAACAAAAAAAACCAAACCATGTCCCCTCAGTTAAAAGTCCATTAGTTATATCTCCTCCCATGCTTGGTCCTTAGCTGTTTAGATTTCCTACTGACACCCAGGGAGCTGATTGGAAAAGAGGATCACAGAGTACACCTATGGATTTGACACTCAGAACACATCATTTTTAACATCCCCTCTTTACTGACAACAGCCAATAAGTGATCTTTAATAAAACTGAAACGTCTGCAAACAGTACAGTTTAGGCAACCACTAAATTATACTAGTAAGTAACATAAGGTATCATTTTCTGAAATTTCTTTTTTTTTCACTTTTAAAACCAAAAGATAGGAAAAAGTATACATTTCATTTTAAAAGATACTTCTAACATTCAATAACTATTCTCATGTGTGGACTGAAATGTATAATTATCAAACAAAAACAGTGTGTCTTGCACTTGTCACTTTCACTTTAACAATTTTCAAATGCAATAGTAAAATGCAAATATAAACTCCAAGTGGCCACACAGAGTGACAACATTGAAACAACTTACATTCTGTTTTTTCATCTTTTTCATCACCATGCCCCAGTGTTTAACTTATTTTTTTAAAAGTACCATACAGGTCTGAGACATGCCCTGTGCCCAGTTCCACCCCGTTAGGCACTTATTATACGATCAAAATGTATGTGTGTCACTGAGTGTGCTGGCAGTCTCTATGCAACTCTTGGTTCTCTGAGTTAACGTCCATGTAGAATATAATTAAAATATGCTAATTTGAAGCTTACATATATATTATTATAATGCAAAAGTAACCGTAGCAATTCAGAACTCTTAGATCAACAAAATAATTTCTAGGGGAGGAATATTTTCATGCTAACATTGCTTAGAATTGCATAGTGATAACATATAGCAGATCAAATTTTGTTCAGTTTTATGATTATGTTTAAATTCTCTACTGCCCCCTCCCCCCGACCCCTTGAAAGTCTGCATTTGCCGTAGGTGGGTCCTACAACTCTGCCTTCTCTTCACCAGTAGAGGATAAATACCCATTCTTGGGAAATAGTGAAACAGAAGGAATTAAGTGAGAGAAATTAGTACTGAAGATGAAGTTCTCTGCTTTTTTCCCTCACAATCCTACTTCAGAATTGGACTGGTGACCCGTAAGGGAGGGTATCAGTTCCATGCAGAAATACTGTCTGTTTATGGCTGTTAATAGGCAGAATGGATGTTAATTGGATAATAACTAGAGCGCAGCTGGATGGATCACGTTGCAGGTTTACAGAATCTTGACAATGTAGGTGGGACACCCAACACCCAAAATAATACAGTCTGTTTGAAAATACCTAAGATGGAATAGTGTTCAATCGTCTCCTGTCTACTAAAAACCCAGTTAGATTTATGAGTCAGCACAATCCAAAAAAGCACAGTAGAGTCAAATTCGTCTTCTACAAGTAAATGTGTTCATTTAGTCCCACCTCATGATACACCTTTATTTTATATTCCTTTAAAATCAATCTTTCTTTCTGCCTCACCCATCCACACACATACTAGTGTATACATACATACAATTTTTTCATGGCTGTAAATAGAGTATATATATTTATATAACTGTAAACTCTTGAAAAAATTTTCATTGTGAAATGCATCATAAGCATATATGTAAAAGTATAAAGATGTATTCTAAAATGATAATAAAGGTACCCACCACCCAGTAAAAAGGAGAAAACATCATGAGTATTCTTTGAGATTGATACCAAGTACCTCCACACCTAAACATTTCTTGTTCTCTACTCTCCCCACAAAAGTTAGTCCTTCTCTTCAAGGTTGTATTTTAACCATTTAACCAAATACGCATGAATCACCAAATAATACAATGCTTACTTCTGCCTGATTTTAAACTTTATATAATTAGGATCATGAGATATCCTGTGCTTATTTTCATGAATATTGTTTTTGAATTGTATCCTCGTTAAAGCCCGTAATGGATTCATTTGTATAATTCTACCATATGACTATAACGTGCTTTCTCTTTCCATTCTAGAGCCAAATGCCATGCCTGGATTATTTCAGAATTTTGCTAATATGAACAATGCTGCTAAGATGAGTGTCCTTGATCACTTGCACAATTGCTTCTCTGGTCTATAATATATTCGTTGGAGTAGAGATGCCAAGTCATAAATATGTAAGAGTTCAACTTCAATAGACATCACCACAACGTTTTCCAATGTGGTTTGTGAATGCACACTTCCACCAGCATTAGATTAGCATTCCCTGTGTTCCACACACTTGTGCATACTTGGCATGGTCAGAGTCTTTGATTTTTTCCAGTTTGGTTAATTGAAATGATATCTCACTGTAGTTCTAATTAATTTGCATTTTCATGATTATTAATGACATCGAGGAACTGTTATATGCTTATTGGTCATGTATATTTTCTCTTTTATGAAATGTTTGTTCATGGTTTTGCTCATTTTTCTATGGCATTGTTTGTTGTTTTCTCAATTTTTGGAAGTCTTTTATATATTCATGATTCTAATGCTTTGTTGGTGGGTGCTGCAAATATCTTCTTCCAGTTGGTGGCTTCTTTTTACTTTAATAGTATCTTTTGATGAGCAGAAATTTTAAATTTTATTAATGCAGGTGAACTAAATTTTAATATTTTACATGACTTTAATTAATTTCAACTTAAAAAGCCATGCAGAAGAATGATTTCTTAATGGCTTTTTAAGAAGCCATTCTTCTGCATATGGATATCCGGTTTTCCCAGCAGCATTTATTTTAAGACACTGTTTTTTTGCCCCAATGAGTGTTCTTATTAGTCTAAAACTACTAAGTAACTTTACCATTTTTTCAAATAATAGAGGACCTTTATACCCTTTCTCAATTTGCATGCTCTTAGTTTCCAGTAGTTAGAAGTCATTTGGGTTTTTATTAACTCCTCATAGTGGACATTATTGCTTTTGCTTTATACAGTCCATGATTGTTTAGATTAAGCCACACTTACCACATTCATTATTTATCGATCCTTTTGATATCTCAAACTTTCATCCTGAGATAATTTTTCTTCTTCCTAAAATATATTTTGTAGACATTTCTTTGGTAAAGATAGGGTAGTGATACATTCCTTTCACTTTTTTGCATGATAATTTTGCTCTTGTTTAAAGGTAGTTTCATTACATGTAGAATTCTAATTGTTATTTTATTAGAGTACATGAAACATTGTCTTCTACTGCCTTGTAGCTTTCATTTTTACATAGAAGTTATCTGTCAGTCATTTTTTGATAGGCAATCTTTTATTTCTAGCTATTTTTTTTTTTTTTTTTTGAGACAGAGTCTCGCTCTGTTGCCCAGGCTGGGGTGCAGTGGCCGGATCTCAGCTCACTGCAAGCTCCGCCTCCCGGGTTTAGGCCATTCTCCTGCCTCAGCCTCCGGAGTAGCTGGGACTACAGGCGCCCGCCACCTTGCCCGGCTAGTTTTTTTGGATTTTTTAGTAGAGACGGGGTTTCACCGTGTTAGCCAGGATGGTCTCGATCTCCTGACCTCGTGATCTACCCGTCTCGGGCTCCCAAAGTGCTGGGATTACAGGTTTGAGCCACCGCACCCGGCCTATTTCTAGCTATTTTATTCAAAAAATTGACATGTAAAATTTGTACATATTTATGGGGTACATAGTGATGTTTTGATACATACAATGTATAGTGATCAGAACAGAGTAATTAGCATAGTCTATCATCTCAAACATTTATCTTTTTTTGTGTTGAAAACATTCAATATTCTTCTAGCTATTTGAAACTATATATTATTGTTAATTAGAGTTATTCTACAGTGCTATAGAACACTAGAACTTACTCCTATCTGTAATTTTGTATCCTTTAACAACTCTCTCCCCCTCTCTGCCCTTCTCAATCTTTAGTATCCACTGCTCTACTTTCTACTTCTATGAGATCAATATTTTTTAGCTTTCACATATGAGTGACAACATGTGGTATCTGCCTTATTTCACTTAGCATAACTTTCTCCAGTTCCATCCATGTTGCCACAAATGACAGGATTTTATTCTTTTCCTTAGCCTAATAGTATTTCATCACATATATGTATATATTAATACCACATTTTCTTTGTTCATTCATTTATTGTTGGACACCTAGGTTGATTCCGTATCTTGGCTATATAAATAGTGCTGCAATAAGAATGGGGGTGCTGATGTCTCTTTGAAATATTGATTTCCTGCCCTTTGCATAAATGCCCAGTAGTGGGATTGCTGGATGCTATTAGTAGTTCTATTTTTAGTGTTTTGAGGAACCTCCATACTGTTCTCCATAGCGGCTGTACTAGTTTACATCCTCATCAACAGTGCATAAGTTCCCTTTTCTCTGCATTTTTGCCAGCATTTGTTATTTTTGTCTTTATGATAATAGCCATCCTGACTGGGGTGAAATGATACCTCACTGTGGTTTTGACTGGCATTTCCCTGATGATTCATGATGTTGAACACTTGTTTAATGTATTTTTTGGTCATTTGTAAGTCTTCTTTTGAGAAATGTCTGTTTAGATCATTTGTCCATTTTAATTTTTTTTTTTTTTGCTATTGAGATATTTGAGTTCCTTGTACATTCTGGATATTAATCTCCTGTCAGATGAAAAGTTTGAATATATTTTCTTCCATTCTGTAAGTTGTCTTCTCACTCTTGATTGTTTCCTTTACTGTACAGAAGCTTTTTAGTTTGATATAATCCCCTTTGTTTATTTTTGCTTTTGTAGTCTGTGCTGTTGGGGTCTTATACATAAAATCTTTTCCCAGACCAATGTCCTGAAGCATTTCTCCTATGTTTTCTTGTGCTAATTTTATGTTTTCAGATTTTACATTTAGGTCTTTGATCCATTTTGAGTTGGCTTTTGTATAGGATGAGAGATGAGAGTCTAGTTTCATTCTTCTGTATATGGATATCCGATTTTTTCAGGACCATTTATTTAAGACACTGTTTTGTTTTGCCCCAGTGAGTGTTCTTCACATCTTTGTCAAAAATCAGTTGGCTGTAGATATGTGGATTAATTTCTGTGTTCTCTCTTCTGCGCTATTGGTCTCTGTATCTGTTCTTGTAACAGTACCATGCTGTTTTGGTTACTACAGCTTTGTAGTATATTTTGAAGTCTAGTAGTGTGATACCTCTAGCTATGTTCTTTTTGCTGAGGATTGCCTTGGCTATTCTTGGTCTTTTGTGGTTCCATATACATTTTTATGATTCTATTTCTGTGAAGAATATCATTATTATTTTGATAGAGATTGCATTGAATCCATAGTTTGCTTTGGGTAGTATGGTCATTTTAACAATGTTAATTCTTCTTATCCACGAGCATGAGATGTGTTTCCATTTGTATCCTCTTCAACTTCTTTCATCAGTGTTTTGTAGTTTTCCTTACAAAGGTCTTTCATCTCTGTGGTTAAGTTTATTCCTAGGTTTTTTTAAATGTAGCTATTGTAAGTAGGATTGCCTTTTTTATTTCTTTTTCATTAGTTCATTGTTCAAGTACAGAAACACTACTGATTTTTGCATGTTGATTTTGTAACCTGCAACTTTACTGAATTCACTTATCAGTTCTAAGAGTTTTTTGATATAGGTTTTTATTTTTTATTTTTTTTATTTTTTTACAGAAGAGTCATCAACAAAATGATTTAATTCATTACATTAATGAACAGAAAATACAGGTATACAGTATAGTTTTACCAGGAAAAGACAATCATTTATGGGAATATAAGAAGGTTTTGTACACTTCAATCAGCCAGAGAAGAAAAAAATCAAAGAGAACAGAGTTTATGGGAATATTTTATATATTATTTCTAGTGCTTTTATATTTTAAACTTTTCTTTTTTTTTATATATATATAAGTTAATGTGTCTGCAAACTGGGACAATTTGATTTCCTCCTTTCCAATTTGGATGTCTTTTATTTCTTTTGCCAATTGCTCTGGCTAGGGCTTCCATTACTATGTTGAATACGAATGGTGAGAGTGGACATCCTTGTCTTTTCCAGTTTTTAGTGAAAAAGCTTTCAAGATTTCCCCATTCAGTATGATGTTAGTTGTGGGTTTATCACACATGGTCTTTATTATGCTGAGGTACTTTCCTTCTGTAATATCTTAATTGAGAGTTTTTATCATGATGGGATATTGAATTGTATTAAACGCTTTTTCTGCATCTTTGGAGACAATCATACAATTTTTTTGTTTCATTCTATTGATGTGATGTATTATATTTATTGATTTGCATATGTTGAATCATCCTTGCATTCATGAGATAAATCCTACTTGATCATGGTGTATTATCTTTTTGATGTGTTGTTGGATTTGGTTAGTATTTCATTGAGTATTTTTGTGTCTATGTTCATTAAGGATATTAGACTGTATAGCCTTTTTCATTTTTTGATTGTGTCCTTATCTAGTTAGTTACACTGGCCTCATAGAATGAGTTAGGAAAAATTTCTTCTACTTCAATTTTTTGGAACAGTTTAAGAAGAATTAGCACAATTGTCTTCAAGGGTTTGGTAGATTTCAGCAGTGAGGCCATCCAATCCTGGGCTTTTCTTTTTTGTGAAACTTTTTATTACTGATTTAATCTTATTAATTGTTATTGATCTATTTGGGTTTTCTATTTCTTCCTGGTTCAATCTTGAGAGGTTGTATGTGTTCAGGAATTTATCTATTTCCTCTAGGTTTTTAAATTCACTGGCATATAGATGTTCACTACAGTCTCTAATGATCCTTTGTATTTCTGTGGTATTCGTTGTGATGTTTCCTTTTTCATTTCTGATTTATTTGGGTCTTCTCTCTTTTTTTCATTGTGTAGCTAAAGATTTTAAAATTTTGTTTATCTTTTCAAAAATCAACTTTTTATTTCATTGATCTTTTGTTTTTTTTCTTTAGTTTCAATATTATTTGTTTCTGCTCTGATCTTTATCATTTCTTTCCTACTCACTTTGGATGTGGTTTGTCCTCACTTTTCAAGTTTCTGGAGACGCATCTCAAGTTGATGATTTTAAATCTTTCTAGTTTTTCAACCTAGGAATTTATTGCTATAAACTTGCCTCTAATATAGCTTTCGCTGTGTCTCATATGTTTTGGTATGTTGTGTTTCTGTTTACATTTGTTTCAAGGAATTTTTAAATTTCACTTTAAATTTTTTCCTTCACTCATTGGTCACTCAGGAGCAGGTTAATTTTTGTGTATTCGTATAGGTTCAAATATTCCTCTTGTTATTGATATCCAGTTTTATTCCATTGTGGTCAGATTAAATACTTGATATAATTTCAATTTTTTTTTTTTGAAACAGAGTCTCACTATATTGCCCAGGCTGGAGTGCAGACGCATGATCATGGCTCACTACATCCTTACTACAACGCTGTTGGGCTCAAGAGATCCTCCCACCTCAGTCTCCTGAGTAGCTGGGACCACAGGTGTGTAGCACCACAGACGGATAATTTTTTAATTTTTTGTAGAGACAAAGGCTCATTATGTTGTCCAGGCTGGGCTCAAACAATCCTCCTGCATTGTCCTCCCAAAGTATTGGGATTACACCATGCCTGGCCATAATTTTGATTTTGAAAAGCTTTTTGAGATTTGTTTTGTGTCCTAATATATGGTCAAACCTGCAGAATGTTCTGTGTCCTGATGAAAAAAATGCATATTCTGCAGCTATTGGGTGAAATATTCTGTAAATGTCATTAGGTTTGTTTCATTTGGTCTATAGTGCAGTTTAAATCTGATGTTTCTTTGTTGACTTTCTGTGTAGATGATCTGTCCAAGGCTGAGAGTGGGATGTTAAAGTCCCCAACTATTATTGCATTGTAATCTCTCTCTCCCTTTAGATTTAATAGTATTTGCTTTATATATCTAGGTGTCCTAATGTTAGGTGCATACATTTACAATTGTTAAATTCTCTTCCTGAATTAATCTCTTCGTCATCATATAATGCCATTGTCTCTTTTTGTAGCTTTTGTCTTGAAGTCTGTTTTGTCTGATATAAGTACAGCTACTTTGCTTGCTTTTGGTTTCTGTTTGCATGGAGTATCTTTTTCCATCACTTCACTTTCAGTCTATGTGTGTCTTTATAGGTGAGCTGAGTTTCTTGTGGGCTGTATGTTGTATCTTGTATTTTTTTTTTTTTTTTTTTTTTTTTTTTTTTTTTGAGACAGAGTCTCGCTCTGTTGCCCAGGCTGGAGTGCAGTGACTGGATCTCAGCTCACTGCAAGCTCCGCCTCCTGGGTTTACGCCATTCTCCTGCCTCAGCCTCCCATGTAGCTGGGACTACAGGCGCCCGCCACCTCGCCCGGCTAGTTTTTCTTCATATTTTAGTAGAGACGGGGTTTCACCGCATTAGCCAGGATGGTCTCGATCTCCTGACCTCGTGATCCACCCGTCTCAGCCTCCCAAAGTGCTGGGATTACAGGCTTGAGCCACGGCGCCCGGCCGTATCTTGTATTTTTAATCCATTCAATCAGTCTGTATCTAAATGGAGATTTTAATCTACTTACATTCAAGGTTATTATTGATAGGTGAGGACTTTTATCATCCTTTTTTTTTTTTTTACTTATTTTGTATATCCTTTGTTCCTTACTTCCTCTCTTATTTTGCAGTTGGGTGTTTTCTGTAGTGATTCCTTTTTCTTTCTCCTTTGTGTATTGGCTCCACCAATAAGTTTTACAGTTCTGCATGTTTTCATGACAGTGGTTGTCTTTTCACTTCTAGATGTAAGACTCTCTTGAGCTATTCTTGTAAGGTTGGTCTAGTGGTGATGAATTTTCTTAATTTTTCCTTGTCTGTGAAAAATTTTATTTCTCCTTCATTTCTAAAGAATAGCTTTGCTGGGTATAATATTGAATGGCAGGTTTTTTTTTTTCTTTTCACTACTTTGACTTTATCATTCTATTCTTTCCTGGCCTACATGGTTTCTGATGAGAAATCTGCTGTTAATCTTATGGAGATTACCTTTTATGTGACTTGAAGCTTTTCTTTTGTTGTTTGCCTTTGACTTTTGACAATTTGACTAAAATGTGCCTCAGAGAGGACCTGTGGGGGTTGTATCTATTTGGGGTTCTTTGAGCTTCCTGGATCTTTCTCCCAAGACTTGGAAAATTTTCACATTAAATATGTTTTCTGCACCTTTTCCCTTCTCTTCTTCCAGAATGTCCACAATGCAAATATTTGTTAACTTATTGATATCCCATAAATTCTTTGACTTAATTTCTTTTTATTATTTATTTAATTTCATCTGGTTTTTTTGCCTGCATTATTTCAAAATACGTGTCTTCAAGTTCAGAAATTCTTTCTTCTGCTTGGTCTGTTCTGGTGTTGAAGTTCTCAATTGTATTTTTTATTTCATTCATTGGGTTCTTTAGCTGTAGAATTTGATTCATTTTAAATGATATCTATCTCTGTTGAATTTCTCAAATAATGAATTATTGTTTTCATGATTTCATTGAATTGAATATATTTTCTTATATTTCACTGAATTTCTTTAGAATTATTATTTGGAATTCTTTTTCTGTCATTTCATGATTGGGGTTTATTACTAGAGAATTATTGTGTTCCTTTGGAGGTCTGTTTCCTTGCTTTTTCATGTTTATTGTGTCCCAGTGATTTCTGTACATCTGATGAAATAGTCACCTCTTCCAATTTGATGGAGTAGGTTTAACAGGAAAAGACTTACTCATTTATGTGGGTCTTGGGGTATGGGTTCAATGCAGTGCATTGGTTTTGGTTCTGGGTAGTCACAGTAGTATAGTCTCCAATAGTTTCTTAAGCTGTAATCCATACTAGTGACATTTATGAATGTCTCAGTGGCCTAGGCTTAGACAGTTTATGGTGGTAGCGGTGCAGCTTTCCCAGAGGTGGGCTTGCTGAGCTGTTCCTGATTGGGGGCATATGCCTGCATACAGTGGGTCAGCCTACTTGGAGTCTGGCTCACTGGGGTTGGGACCACAGGGCTGTTATTCTGTCTAGGGGCAAATGGTTTATCAGCTGGCCTGGGGGCATACCTGCCAGGGGCAGTCTGTGTGGCTGTTTCTCAGGCCCAGGACATGGGTTCACAGCTGCTCAGCCAGCCTAGGGATGTGTCTGCCAGGGGTGGCCCATCGTGCTGTTTCTCAGGCCGCTGACCCTCTCTAGTCATTTTGAAGATTCTTTTTGTGTTTTGTGTTCTGAAATTTGACATTAATGTAGCTAGATATAGATTTGTTTTCATTTTATCCTGCTGGGAATTTTGTTTGGCTTTTGGAACCTGATGCTTTTAATCAACTCTGGAAAACTGTCAACTATTAGATCTTTAAATTTGGAAGGAAATAATAAAGACAATGGGGAAGAATTACTCCTCCCATTTTCTCTGTTACTTACTTCTCAAAATTTGGTTAGATGTTAGAATTTATCACCCTTTTCTTCAAGTCTTTTAACCTTTCTTTTATATTATTTATGTTTCTGCCTTTCCATGATACATTCTGCGTACTTTTATCTGCTTTATCTTCTAGTTTATCAACTGTTTGTTTAACTGTGTCAAATCTGCTGTTTAATGTTTCTATTCAGTCTCTAATTTCAATTATATTTTTCATTTGCAGAGATTCCATTTGGCTACTTATCAAAGCTTCTAGTCCTTTTTGAGAATCCTTCATCCTCTTTTCTTCAACATACTTGTAGTACTCTCTTATTTCTTTAAAAACATTATGTTAAGCATATGAAACTGCAGATCGTTATTAGCTTTGACCTATAAAAATGGCAATTTCATATGATCTAATAATTATTCTATAATCTGAATATTATCACAATGTCTGCAATCTTTATGTGTTGGATTCTGCCATTTGTGCTCTTTGCTGATTTATCCTCATGTTGTTTTGTTTTCTTATGTTTCCAGTGACTTTTGTTTGTATCTGGAAATTTTTGTGGTCTGTATTTAATGTGTGTTTCTCCAGAGAGAAGATGTGTTTGCTTCTTCCTGGTAGCTGGGGGCAGTACTGAAATAGAGAAAGTTTAAATTGTTTGCTTGGATTTTTGGGCCACATGGGGTTTAGTGAGACATACCAGCAAGAGTAGACTTAGAATTCGGAATTAGGAATTTTCTAGGGAGACTTTTTCTCCTTTCTTTCACTCTCTTAATAGCCAAAGACAAAATGATTATTTCCATCATCTCCTTCTCCAAAGCCTTTTCCCCCTACTCATCTAATAATGGAATTGCTCTTCAGGAGTCTCTGAGCTGACTGCTACCCTATTCAGTTTTTTACTTGATACTCATATACATAGGCTTTTAAAATTCATGCCCGAGGCTACCCAGGATGGACAGATGTCCTCTGAGAAAAGACTAATCTAAAACTAGTCTACTTTCTTGAATTCTTACTTCCTATTTTAAGGGCTCTAAAAATTTCCCTTACTTTCTTACCAGTTCAGTGTTCTGCCCCAAAGGGTACTGTTCTGGTTATATGACCAGAACAATATTTGGCTGTATGACAAGAACAAAATAGAAGTCCTAGTCTCTTTGTCACTAGGTATTATATCCAGTTTCTTAAACAATATGAACTCAATGAGGCACTAATGAGAAATAATTTTACTTTTCCCTTATGACATCTTGGGCAGACCCTTTAGCTTTCTGGTCACTTGCAATTCAGTCCAGTTTAAAATTTAAATCCCATTTATCTTTTTTTCCCTTCTACCAGCTCTGTCTAGAGAACCTAGACAGGAACAGGGTGGGCTCAACTCCCTCCTTTCCTCTCTCTTCTTCTTCAGTCTCCATGATGATGCTCCCTTTACTCTCCAAGGGTCACAGGGATCCTGGGGGTGGTGAGGTCACTGCTCCATGTATTTCTCCTTAAGCATCACACTACAATATAGGCCCTATTTGCCTTTTGGTGTGGGCTGCCCTATGCAGCCTCTTAGCCTCAAGAAGCAGACAGCAGTCTCAGTTCATATACATCCACAAACTCTAAGAGGGACCTGCAAATGGCCCATGAACTTTTCCATATTTTCCTCTCTGGCAGCAGAAGCAAGGATGAGCTATGGGTTCAACAGCTCAGCAAGAATCCAATCAGGTAGAAGGTTAACACCCTGCTTCTTGTGGGAACCCCGTTCATCACCAGTGATTCCCCTGGAGCCCTCCTCATTTGGCTTAGTGGGAGGAAAAAGTTAGATTTAAAAAGTGTTCTTTAGGAATACCTGTAAACTGTGACTCTATAGAGCGTCCTCTTTAGACTCCCAACCCACCCTCCACCCAACCTAGAAGTTTACTTTTATACCTGGATAAACGCAGAGGTTTTAGACAATGTTGATAGTCAACAAATGTCATCAATGATCAGCTCAACCAATGTTTCTGTTATTATTAATTCTCACAAAAATAATATTCTAGGGGCATATTATCTGAGGAATATATAGAATAGATCGCTGTAGAAAATCCTGAGCCAATGATATTGTTCTTGGATCTAGAAAAACGATGTCGTAGAACTTGAATTAAGTGTTGGAATTCAAATTTTATATAAAAATGACTTCAAATTTCCTGTGGCTGCAACCAATGGTAGAATTAGAATTTATTTGTAAAAAACATGCCTTATTAAAGTCAATGTGTTTAAGGAGAACAAAGCCTATATAAATGACACAACAATAACTTCTAAATTTAGCTTGTAAATTTTTGTATATATAATATGTGGCATAATTATTTTAACATGCCAGTAACGACAGTGTTTTGTGTTTAAAGCTTTTATCTGGCACCACTGTCTTCAGTAGAAGAGAGTAACAAAATCAGCTGCACAAGGAGCTAAGCTGAAAACTAATGTTCTCCATGCTCACAGTGTGTACAGACTTTCTGTCAGAAATGTGATTTTGTTAGGCTCTTCCCACCAGCACTTCATCCAGCCATTTTAGTGTATAGAATTCAGTGCTGCAACCGATGATGCAGTGAAATCCATAGTCATTGTTGCTCCAGAGCGTCATGTCCACTGCAGTTTCTCAATTCCTTCTCTAAAAAAGAGTCAATGGTCCCGGGTGAGCTACACTAAATCTGGATTTCATTCCCTTCTCAAATTTTATCTTACCAGAAACATGACTTTTTATTTAATTAACTTCTTTTGAGATGGAGTTTTGCTCTTGTTGCCCAGGCTGGAGTGCAATGGCGTGATCTCGGCTCACCGCAACCTCTGCCTCTGGGGTTCAAGCAATTCACCTGCCTCAGCATCCTGAGAAGCTGGGATTACAGTCATGCGCCACCATGCCTGGCTAATTTTGTATCTTTAGTAGAGGCGGGGTTTCTTCATGTCAGTCAGGCTGGTCTCCAACTCCCAACCTCAGGTGATCCACCCGCCTTGGCCTTCCAAAGTGCTGGGATTACAGGTGTGAGCCACCGTGCCTGGCCCAGGTTTGTTTTTTTTTTTTTAATAGAAACGTTTAAAAAGAAATTTTAGAGTACAATGAGGGGTTTGTATGGTGTATTTTGACTTTTAATAACTGCCTGTCTTTTCCTTCCTTCATTCCACTTAGCATTTCTTCTTCCAGGAGAAAAAAATCAAACAAGGAAAAATATTGAAAAGATGAATTAATGTGACATTTAGAGTAAGACTTTAATGACACAAAGGCCAGGAACATCAGAGATATGCCTTTGCTTTCACAGTTATAAGTTGACGGGATTTCAAGAGGTTGTTACTAAAATGATTCTCATAAGGAGAAAAATTCATGTATTTAAATAAAACGTGCTACAGTGAAGTTATATTTAAGGCAACCACAGCACAATCAATATTTAATTAAGCATTGTCATTTTCAGAGTTGGCCCTACAAAAGCCACACCCTTCTTTCCATCAGTATTGGCTGTGCTACAAATGTTTTTGGAAATCCTCTTTGGAAATAAACTTATGAAACAGCTTTTAAGGACAACAAGAAAACTGACTTCATTTACCCAGAGTTACACCTTATGTAAACCACAATTGGCATATCCCTGTTTCATTACAGACTTTACTCACCAAACTGACTTCCAATTACTTTTTATAAAACAAAAGGAAGCGCGGTGGCTCACGCGTGTAATCCCAGCACTTGGGAGGCCGAGGCGGGCGGATCACGAGGTCAGGAGATCGAGACCATCCTGGCTAACACAGTGAAACCCTGTCTCTACTAAAATACAAAAAATTAGCCGGGCGAGGTGGTGGGCGCCGGTAGTCCCAGCTACTCGGGAGGCTGAGGCAGGAGAATGGCGTGAACCCCGGAGGCGGAGCTTGCAGTGAGAGGAGATCGCGCCACTGCACTCCAGCCCGGCCAACAAAGTGAGACTCCCTCTAAAAAAAAAAAAAAAAAAAAAAA
>NW_016807544.1:2068418-2074736 GCF_001698545.2 Rhinopithecus bieti | reverse complement strand
GGTGGCTCACGCGTGTAATCCCAGCACTTGGGAGGCCGAGGCGGGCGGATCACGAGGTCAGGAGATCGAGACCATCCTGGCTAACACAGTGAAACCCTGTCTCTACTAAAAATACAAAAAATTAGCCGGGCGAGGTGGTGGGCGCCGGTAGTCCCAGCTACTCGGGAGGCTGAGGCAGGAGAATGGCGTGAACCCCGGAGGCGGAGCTTGCAGTGAGAGGAGATCGCGCCACTGCACTCCAGCCCGGCCAACAAAGTGAGACTCCCTCTAAAAAAAAAAAAAAAAAAAAAAAGGGAAAAGGAAAGCTATTTTTATTGTGAAATATTATACAAACAGCAAAGTGCTAAGAAGAAATACTGTGGGAACAGTTTACATTATTTTTTTAAAATCATGTTACCATGATTGATGTTAAACAAATTTTTTTTCAGCACTCTGGTAGTCTCTTACAGGTACTATCCCAATTACAACATACTCCCTGCCCCTTAGAGGTAAATAGTAGTCACTGCCCATCACAAATTTGTTTAATATAGTTGTTACATTGGCATCCATTTTTAGGCCTAACACAAGTTAACCCAGATGTACCTCATCACCTTTGGCCTGTTTAAAACTTCCCTTCCCCATGCGGTTGAGATGTAGCCTCCTTGTTCCTCATCTCCCTGACCCAAACCTGACACAGTCCACAGCTGCTGACCATGGCAGAACCTAAGTCAGGTAAATAAGCTCTCATCTTTGCATGTGTTTTCTTTAAACTAGCAAATCCATAACCCCCATGGCATAGCGGATAACGTCCATGGGCCTTAATAAAGGCGTCGTCTGACAGGTACTCTCTTGGGTTGCCAAATGTCCACAGGGCAAAAACAAGCACCCAAAGCCACCATCATATCTATGGATGTTTATGTTAGCATGAATCTTGGCTCAGTAACTCTTTAGTCTCTTGTTAACTCTCCAGCGACATCAAGTGAATTTTTTTTTTACCAGATTTTATAATTGCTCTTATTCAGACAATTGGTCTGAGTAGGCTAGTCTACTATTCTCCAAAGCAGAATCTCCAAATCAATTTTGATTATATAAATGTATATACAGTTGTGAATTCATGGCTTTGCTTTTGTTGAAGATATTTAAACAAGTTCTAAAAGCTCTTACTGCAGAAAAAAATCTGAAAAAATCAAAGCAATGGAAGCATTATTGAAATAAATATACCACTTCTCAAAGTGAATATTTGAAGAGATCATTTTATATATGCATAAATTCTGGCATGTTAATTAAGAATACATTTTATTTTATAACTAATTGATTTAATTTCATCACAAATGTGGAAATAATATGATTAGTTACGATATTCGAAATATATTTTAAACTAAATTAGACCTGGACAAATACGATTTATAACTTTATTAAGCAATTTAAGCTGAATGCTTATTAAATAATTCTACTACATAAGTTCATGTTAGTATAATTTGCTTGCAAAATTAATATTATTTATATTTTTTCCAATAAAACTTCAGAAGAAAACGAAACTTTTGTTTCTTTTTTCAGTTAATAAAACTCAGTGTTTCTAAAAAAAAAACACTGTGTCATTTACTTTAAACTATACTGTGTTTAGTGTAATTTTGGCACTGTATTAGTTTTCTATGGCTGCTGCAACAAATCACCACAAACTTTGTGGCTTAAAAGAAGAGAAATTTATTATCTCACAGTTCTGGAGGTCAGAAGTCCACCATTGGTTTCACTGGGCCACAATCAATGTGTTGGCAGGGCCATACTTTCTCTGGAGGCGCTAAGGAAGCTTCTGGTGGCTGCCAGCATCCTTGGCTTCTGGCCACATCATTCTAATCTCTGCTTCTGAGGCCATATGGCCTTCTCCTCTTCTTTCTATACTAAATTTTTCTCAGACTCTCATTTACAAGGATACATGTCATTGCATTTAGGGCACACCCAGATAATCTAGGACAAGCTTGTCCAACCCGTGGCCCATGGGTCACATGTGGTTCAGGATGGCTTTGAATATAGCCTAACACAAATTTGTAAATTTTCTCAAAACATTATCAGATTTGTGTGTGTATGTGTGTGTGATTTTTTTTTCTAGCTCATCAGCTATCGTTAGTGTTAGTGCATTTTATGTGTGGCCCAAGACAATTCTTCTTCCAGTGTGGCCCACGGAAGTCAAAAGATTAGACACCCCAATCTAGAATAACCTACCCATATCAAGACACTTAATGTAACCATACTTGCAAAGACCCTTTATCAACTTACAGATGTAAGGAACTGGAAGCTGATATTTTGGGGGGCCATTATTTAGCCCACTACATGCATCCAACAAATTATCTCTATTTTGAGGCATTTTAAAAGTTTTTCCTTCCAATGATACAGAAGCAGAAGAAGAGTAACAAAGACTAAGAATGCTGATTAACTTTGGGCAGTTATCAGGGAATTACTAATTTGGGCAATCTATTTCTCTGTTTGTGAGAAAGAGATAGAATTGGGATGAATGAATTGAAGCAAGAGGGAGAAAGGGAAGTTTCTTATAAAAAAAGAAGTTTCTAAAAGTCAAAGTTGCCCAAAGATGGAATGAGTGACGATGCCATCCATCATTGCAAGTTACTAAAACAGAGGCTATTTCTTGTTATTTGGTTTTCTAATCTGGAAGTACCACAGTGCAATGGTTTGGATGTTCCCTCCAAAACTCATCCTGAAATTTAATTACCACAGTAACAACACTAATAGATGGGATCATTAATGAGTGACTAGATCATGAGGGTTCCATGAGGTAGATTCAGTCAGAACATCTTGAGAAAAAGTGAAAAGCATTAACTTCAGAATGAATTAATGCAATTATCCTAGGAGTAGGTTAGCTATCCAAGGAGTGGGCTCCTGATAAAAAGGCTGAGTTCACGCCCCCCATCCCCAGTTCACACACATGCTTCCACCTTCCACTTTCCGCCTTCTGCCATGGGATATCCCTCATTAGATGCTGGCACTATGCTCTTGGACTTCCCAGACCCTAGAACTGTGAGAAATACATGTCTCTATTCTTTTCCCAGTCTGTGGCATTCTGTTATAGCAGCAGAAAACAGACTAAGACACACATCTTAAGACAAAACCGGTGGCCTGGATTAACTCAGAGGTAGATTTGGTTAGAACATCTTGAGAAAAAGTGGAAAGCATTAACTTCAGACAGGAGTTTATACATATCCTGTGAAGAATCACAGATCAGAGCCAGAATGGACTACAAATATCATTTAATCCAAACCTATCAATTAACAGATGAGAAAACTGAGGCCCAAAGAGATTGGCGACTAGCTCAAGGTCACACAGTGACCAACTGAGGTCACATAGGCTGTTTGGAGCCCTAGATTCCAAACTGTATTGCCAAGAAACTGTGAGAAAAATACTTTTAAATGTTTAGGTCAACATAAAGCTATTAAAAGTAAATTTGGGGATAATGAAAAGACAGAAACGTATTCATGAAAAAATGTGTTAAGTAAAGTAAAACTGCGTATATATACCTCGGATATTTTCTGAAAATTATTTGTGCAAGAAAATTTCATAAGGAAGAGCTAGGTGGGCATAATTTTAATCAAATCCATTCCTCCATTCTTTTTGAGACAGAGGTAGAATTGGGACCAATGCAGTGAAGCAAGAGGGAGGCTGGTAGGTTCATAAAAAAAAAAAAAAAAAAAAAAAAAAAAAAAGTTTCTCAAAGTCAAAGTTGTCCGAAGATGGAATGAGAGATGACATCCACCATTGCAGGTTGTTAAAACAGAGGCTAGAGAGCACTCTGTAGGGGGTCTTACACATCCCCAAATTCATACAGGCTGTAGGAGATAAATATGAGAAGCTGCTGAAAATAGAGGATCCTGAGTCCAGACCCATGGGGATATCCTGGGAATCTATTTTTAACAAGTTATGCAAGTGATTCTCATGTTCAGGGAGAATGCATCAAACGCCTTCAAGAAACTTTTGCAATCCAAGAGTCTATAATTTTGTGCATGAGGTCACGGAAACAGTTTGCAATGGTAATGAGAAATCCAGATTCCAGTCTTGGTTCTGTCCCTAACAAGCTGTGTGATTTTGAGCACATTACATCATGTCTCTGGGACTCAATATTCCTGACTGCAAGAATAAGTGAGACTAGATGTATCTTATGGCTCTTACATGCTAGGAATTTGTGTTTCTGAGGGTGGTCTGGAAGAAATAAATCTCCAAAGTCCCTGTAAAATTCTTCATGACATTCAGGTGATAGAGAATTATCCCGGAACGACTGTCTATGACAGCTGGGCAAAGCTGCACAATCTGGCGGCTTTCCTGGGCCTGGCAGGCATTCTGCCCAGGATATGTCTATCACCTGCAGGGCAGGTGGGGCACTGATAGAGCTGGCATGCTGAAGTTGGAAACTCCGAAGCCTCACCATCTTGGCTCCGGTGATCATCTTTGTTACCTACTTACTATTCAAAGAGAGTCTGAGGAGGTTGGTCTGTGATCCTGAAAAGGGATTGGTAGGGTAGCTCTGAAGTACCCTTTCTGTGGACACCTTGCTCAGAAATCTTAAGCTTCTGGAAGATAAGATAGTTTGTACGTGACTTCCCCTGCAAAAGCCAATGAGCCTTGGACTTTGATCTAATGTTGGGTTCTTCTTTCTTCCGTATTTCCTTCTCTCTCCAATTCTCTACTTTTGCTCAAGGAACATTTATTTGCTAAACCTCGCCTCTTATAGCTCTTTTCACTTTCTAAGAGAGGCATTGTAGTCTAATGGCTATCTCTTGTGTTTGGCCTTCTTCCAAACATATCCATCCCCTATCTCAGGGCATTTACTCCCTGGACCAGCCTTCCCAATCCCAACATTTCTAACCCACAGGTGAACCAATGGGCATTCCTTCTCCCTCTTCATCCCAGCAATACCTGTGAATTCACCTATGAGTCTGTCCTGATCTGAGCAGGGAAGATAATTTCCCTTACATATTGGTGGGGAAATTTCAAACTCAAAATCATAGAAGATGTGGGGTGGGTGGGCATGTTATCTCAAGGCTTGGTAGTAGATAGACTGATACATGGCTTATAGAAGAAGATGCAAAAATTGTAGTTCCCAGTCATGGCCCTGGAGTCCCCTGTCACTCAGGCTCTGATGACTCCCAAATCGATACATATCTCTTACATAAAATGTTCTCCAGGACTTTGATTCCTCACTTCCAAGCTTCTCCTAAACAGTGCTATCTGAATTCCCCCTCAAAACCTCAAGCTTAGCATAATCAAGACTGATCTTGTGTCTTCTCTCCCAAACCCATAACTTCCTCAAGTCCTTATATTGGGTACAGGAACCTCCTTTACCCAAAACAGGTTAGAGCAATATAGGTTATTTTTAATTCAATGTATTTATTTAAATTTATTAACATTTTATTAGATATTTATTATTAATAAAGATGTAACCAATGAAGTTAGATCAGACATATGAAAGCCAGAAAGACAAAGAAGAGAAATGTTTGGTGAGAAAAGGTTTTGCTTTCAGCACAGATGATCCAAACAGGTGCTTTCAGTCCAGGCTCTGTATGGGTCCTACAGGAATTCACCAGACAAATTTAATCTGTGAGATGGAAGGTCAAGAAATGCCTACCACCTCTTGTGTCACTGTTCCAACTGGTAGACATCGACACGTTAGGAAGGTTGTAAACAAACACACCACAAAGCCTGCTTTCAAGGGACTCATGTGGACGAAATCACATCCCTTCAACTCTGATCTTTTTTGTGTCACTTGGTACAATGGTTCCCTTCTATGTTACCTGTGAATTCTGGAAAACTGTATATCAATTTTCTGCTCTGCTTATAACTATACCTCTCCCCTTATCTCTATCCTCATTACCCATAAATTCTTTTTCCAAATTCATATTCCCCAGGTCTACATTTTTTCCTTTATTTCAGTTTTGACTTTTTTGGCAAGTACATTCTTTTTCTAGAATGTTCTCTTTATGCTCTAAAACTTTCCATTTAGAGTTTCTTGTCCAGGCTAATTTGATCCACCATAAAGGTACACATCTGCATATTGCTATGTGTTTGTTGATTTATTGGGGTAGGTCATTAACCGTTGCTTCTCTTTTTGCCTTTGGGATGATCCGGATACGTTGGTGAAATTTTCTTTTTTTATTTTATTTCTTTTTCTTTTTCTTTTTTTTTTTTTAATTATTATACTTTAAGTTCTAGGGTACATGTGCATAACATGCAGGTTTGTTACATATGTATACTTGTGCCATGTTGGTGTGCTGCACCCATCAACTCGTCAGCACCCATCAATTCGTCATTTACATCAGGTATAACTCCCAATGCAAT
>NW_016807544.1:2016769-2064756 GCF_001698545.2 Rhinopithecus bieti | reverse complement strand
GCTACTCAGGGGTCAGGGACCCACTTGAGCAGGCAGTCTGTCCGTTCTCAGATCTCAACCTCCATGTTGGGAGATCCACTGCTCTCTTCAAAGCTGTCAGACAGGGTTGTTTGCATCTGCAGATGTTTCTGCTGCTTTCTTTGTTTGTTTGTTTAGCTGTGCCCTGTCCCCAGAGGTGGAGTCTACAGAAAGAGGCAGGCCTCCTTGAGCTGCTGTGGGCTCGACCCAGTTCGAGCTTCCCAGCGGCTTTACCTGCTTAAGCCTCAGCAATGGCAGGCGCCCCTCCCCCAGCCTCATTGCTGCCTTGCCATTAGATGGCGCAGACTGCTGTGCTAGCAATGAGGGAGGCTCCGAGGGCGTGGGACCCTCCTGGCCAGGAGTGGGATATAATCTCCTGGTGTGCCGTTTGCTAAGACCCTTGGTAAAGCGCAGTATTTGGGTGGGAGTTACCCGATTTTCCAGGTGTTGTGTGTCTCAGTTCCCCTGGCTGGGAAAAGGGATTCCCTTCCCCTTTGTGCTGCCCAGGTGAGGCGATGCCTCGCCCTGCTTCAGCTGTCGCTGGTCGGGCTGCAGCAGCTGACCAGCACCGATTGTCCAGCACTCCCTAGTGAGATGAACCCGGTACCTCAGTTGAAAATGCAGAAATCACCCATCTTTTGTGTTGCTCGCGCTGGGAGCTGGAGACTGGCGCTGTTCCTATTCGGCCATCTTCGAAATTTTCAACTCAGTGTAGGAACTTGACAGCATAGAGATGGGCCTTCCAGCAAGATACTACTTTTTATCAACATTATTCTCTGACTTTCACCGTGTTGCTGAGAAAGTGGTGACAAGCAGCTTCCCAGAGCTTCTGAGAGTGACAGAGTCTTGGATGCACTGGGACATGCTCATCATCTTTGGAAAGAAGCTTTCACCAGCAGACTGTCATCATCATGCCATTGGTCTCCATCTTCTTGCCTTCTTCCATTGAAATCACTTGCTGTTTATTCAGCAAAGTCTCATGTAGGTATGGACAGTGTGTTATGTAGCAGTGCAAGAAATAAAGACACTGCTGATTAACCAGCCTTATAATGTCCATTATTCTTTCACCTTTACTTTCAATTTTCATTAAAGAACTGGGGTCTAATACAGAAGAGAAAAAGTTATTCCCCCAGCGGTTGCTCTTGAAATGGAAGCTCTGGTGTTGGAGTATCTGCTAGTATCTGCTGGTTTGTGATGGGAAGCTGGCTATTTCTCAAATGGCTAGAAAGTCTGATGGAGGTTGCTGAGCTGGTGGAAAGGCTGAAGTGTGAGCTGATTACTGTCCCATGTAGATACAGTCTCTCTTGCCACAGTAACAGGGTGGCCATGTATTAATGTGTTTCCACTTTAGGTTTGGTACCCATGGGTCTTGGTGACCTGGATTTTTTCTCATGTAGTTCTCTACTCCAGTACCAGCAACTAGAGATAAGCATGAGATTTGTCTTCTGTCCTGGGGCTTGACTGGTCTTAGGAACCACCTCAACACCAGTCTGAGCTGTGCTGGCCAATTGCAGGACCTGATATTGCTAAACAATAGACACTGAGCTAGTGATTGGTCTGTACAGTAGTTAAGCAGGTAAGAGTGTTGGCAAAACACATTTTTTTTGAGACGGAGTCTCGCTCTGCCGCCCAGGCTGGAGTGCTGTGGCCGGATCTCAGCTCACTGCAAGCTCCGCCTCCCAGGTTCACGCCATTCTCCTGCCTCAGCCTCCCGGGTAGCTGGGATTACAGGCGCCTGCCACCTCGCCCGGCTAGTTTTTTGTAGTTTTAGTAGAGACGGGGTTTCACCGTGTTAGCCAGGATGGTCTTGATCTCCTGACCTCGTGATCCGCCCGTCTCGGCCTCCCAAAGTGCTGGGATTACAGGCTTGAGCCACCGCGCCTGGCCCGGCAAAACACATTCTAACTAGATAGAAAAGTCTGCTGATGCTACCAGTTTCTGAGCCCATTGAGAACTCCATCATATAAATAGAGGGTGTTGTTGTTGTTGTTGTTGTTGTTGTTGTTTTAGCTTTGTCCGCTGAAAAGTGATAGTTAGGTTGTTTCAGGGCTATTGTCAGTTACCACTCATCCATTTGTTTGTAAGATTCTTGAGTTTTGTTGCTATTGTCTCCTGTGTTGGGAGACTTTCACACATCTGCTCATCTTGAGAGTGAGGCACTAACTGCCATTTGTACTGGACTCATCTTTTCAAGATTTTTAAGGATGTTTATTTCCTATGGTAGATCACTGTAATAGAGGCCTCCAACTTTTAGATTATGCTTTTAAAATAAAAGTCTTTTACTATAATTTTGTGGGGTTTCAGAAGAGAAAAGTTAAATGAATGTATTCAATCCATGGTATTAAGGTGTATCCATTTTGGATGAGTTACCTTGTGCTCTATTTCAAGTCAGCAGGTTACGTCAATCATACCTTCTACTTTTTCCTCTGATGTCTTGAACCCTACTGCTACCGTCCTTACACAGGTGGCCCAGAGAAACAGATCCTGCTATTTACTAGCTGTGTGGACTTGGAAAAGTTACTCTTGAATTAGCAGTTTCCTCCATTACATAGTAGAGGTAATAACAGTTTCTATCTCACGGGGTTTTTATAAGGATTTAATGATGCATGGCTGTACAGCCATGGTTTCAGTTGATACTGTGATTGTTGTTAATATGGCCTTCCTTATTTCCCATATACATTCCCTTATCTACACTCCATAACTAGTCTCCGTACTCCTCATTTCTTCCTGTTTAAACTTCCATCCACTTCATGGATGTGATTTCTCTCATATTTAAAACTGCTGATGGCAGTCCATCTGAACAGGGTAGATGGGTTACCTTTGAGATAAAAGTAGCCCCACCTTTGACACAAAGTCTACAAGTCAGCATTCCTTTATAATCTGTTACTAGGTGTAATTCTTATATCGTTTTTACTCCTGTGGCTGTTCTGGCAACATGCTCCTCTTCTCAAACACATACACACATAAATGTGTTTTAAATTCCAACCACCCAAGCAAGCTTATGTTTACTGAAACCTGGCATATTTTTCATGTATTTAGGTCTATGAAAATTCTATTTTCTCTACATAGAATGACTTCCCATGGGTTTATACTTATGTTTAAGGACCAGTTCTAAATTACTGTCTATGGTGGATTGTTATGGTAATGCCCTCCAATGAATCATGTCTCCTAATGTCAACATGATGTTGCCACTCCTACACCAGGAGGTGGACTTGGTTTCCCCATCCTCTTCAATCTAGACTTTGCCTTGTGATTTGCCTTGAAGAACAAGACATGGTGGACTTGACATTGTATGAGTTCTGGAGCCTAGGCCCTATGAGGTCTAGAAGTTTTTATCTTCTCCTGCTTGGAACCCTAACACCAAGAGGCTGTGAAGAAGCCCAATCTAACCTATTGGCAGATACAAGGTGACATGGAGAAGAACTGAGACCCCAGTTAAGAGTTAGCACCAAAGCCAAACAAATGAGTGAGGCCACTGTAGACCCTCCAGCCTCAATTAAGCCATCAGATGACTATGGCCTCATGACTGAGACCAGCAGAACTGCCCAGATTGCCAGTTCATGGAATCATAATCATAAGAAACCAAAAATCACTGTAGTTGTAAGCAATTATAGTTTGTGGTGGTTTGTTATGCAGCAATAGATAACTGATACACCTTCTCAGATAAATATTCTAGACATATCCAATAAAAATTCATGATTCTCTCTCCTGGACTCAAACAGCACTTTGTCCATTCTTCCATTATGGCACACAGCTCATATAATCATTGGTCTGCCTGTGTCTGTTTCTCTCACTAGATTAATAGCTTTTTAAGAGCAGGGTTCAAGTCTTTGTTCATCTTTATATCGTCTTCAACTACTCTAGAGCCTGGCACACAGAAACAGCAGGCATTTATTACTCAAGTCATAAACTCACCATCTCCTCCTGCAACACTTTCACTTGCCCTCTTGGACTCATGATGAATCATAAGTAAAATCAGTTAACATTCCTTTCATCTTCTATTTCTTCCCCAATGGCCCTGCTTCCTTGCAGCCCTTTTAGTTGGTGTCTATTTTCCCTCCCGCACTTTATATACCATGGAGTTTACAGGTAGAGAAGTGACTGTCATGCTTCTAATGGCTACCTTCGGACTACCTTCATCCCCTCCCTCTTCTCTAAAACACCCTCAGCTTTCACTTCCATACCATCTGATTAAACCACCTGTACCTCTTATTGTGAACGTCATCTACTGATCCCTGGTCCTTTGCTTCTCATTCCATAAAGATTTTAACTCATAACCACCTTCTCTAACACTCCCCCAGTAGTGATTTCAATATTTACACAGTTCAGTCTTCCAGTATCATGGCCTCTCAGTTTCTGAACCTCCTCTCCTCCAATAATCTTACCCTCTATCCCATTTTAATCCCTTGTTCCTACGGTTATACCTTACATTTTTGTCCCTGCCAATAATCACAATCTTTCCAGAATCTCAATTTCAAACATGCCAGTATCCATCACCACCTCCTATATTTTCAACTCTCTTACTCTTGCCTCTAAAAACTCCAAAATTCCTTTGCCACTTGACTTACAATTTATTGCAATAACTACTCTTCATGGTTCCTCATCCATCTCATGTTGTTTTCATCCTTATTCAATTAAATGTAATGGCCAATCATTTTAGTCACTCTTCCTCTATCTTTATCTATTATACCCTCAAACTTGCTATAACATCAATTAAGTCCACTTTCTACCTGAGGCATGCCCAAATCCACAGAGCTAAATGTGGATGGGGAAAGAATTGTCTGTCTTTAAATTAAAAAATATTAATCATCCTAAGAAGGTCACTGTATTAGTACATTCTCACGCTGCTATAAAGAACTGTCCAAGACTGGGTAATTTACTTAAAAAAAGAGATTTGATTGACTCACAGTTCCACATGGCTGGAGAGACCTCAGGAAACACACAATCATGGCGAAAAGGGAAGCAGGTATGTCTTACATGGCAGCAGGCAAGAGAGAGTGTGTGAAGAAGGAACTGTCAAACACTTACAAAAACTACCAGATCTCATGAGAGCTTGCTTACTATCATGAGAACAGCATGGAGGAAACCACCACCATGATCCAATCACCTCTCACCAGGTGTCTCCCTCAACATATGGGGATTATGGGGATTACAATCTGAGATGAGATCTGAGTGAGGAGACAGAGCTGAACCATATCAATCACAATCAAAGTTCTATTTCCCTAGTCCAGTCAATCTCTACTCTCCTAGTTGACTAATTTATAATTTATGATCTCTCCCCAAACTTGCAAAATCTCTGCCACTTTTGCTTTCCAGATTACTAGGAACACAGAGACAATGAGAAGTTCTATAAGCTCCCACCACCTCCCATCACATCTGCCCACTTATTTATACCTCTGTGCATCTATTGTGCCTTTCTTCTTTCTGTGAATAAATTGCATGTGTTTCTAGCTGCAACTACTCACCTATATGCATGTTAGATTCAATCCTCTCTTATCTATTCACTGATATCACTCCTTGAAGTTTTTCCATTCTCCTGCATCATTTCCCCCCTCTACTAACTCATTTCTATAATACAAACATATTGCCTTTTTATTAAATTAAAAATCTATCTGTTCTGACCCAATGTACCCCTCCAGGTATGACTGCATTTCTTCATTTTACAAGGGAAACTCCTTCCAGGATTAACTGTCTTAGCATCTTGAATCACTATCCTTATACTCAGATTGGAACACACTCCAAAAAGGATTTTTGCTCCCAATGTTTCACAGAATGTGCACTTACCGAGGTCAGCAATGAATTCAGTGTTGCTAAATGTAATGATAAACTCTCAGTCTTTAGCTTATCAGCATAGATATAGTAGGTCACTCCATTCTTCCTTAAAACACTTTCTAGAAAAGTTGGTGTCCAAGAAATTATATCCTCTTGATTTTTCCCCCTTGTCTCCAGCCACTTGTTCTCAATTTTTTTTTGCTGTTTTCTTCTCTCCCTCACATCTATAGATTGGAGTACCCCATGTTTTAGGAATTGGATTGTGTGTTCTATCTACACTCACTCCCTTGATGACCTTATTATTCCCATGACTCTAAATACTGTCTACATCCTGATGGCTTATGAACCCAGCTCAGACACTCCCTTAAAATGCAAATCCACATACTCAAATATCTACTTGTCATCTCCAACTGAATGTCTAATAGGTCGCTATAACTTGACCTGTCTAAAATTTATCTTTTGATTTCTTACCCTTCAGCTAACAACTGCCCCCCACCCTGACCCCCAGTACCCCTATCATAGTATTCCCCATTGAAATTAATAGCAACTCCTTTTTTTCCAGTTGCTGAAGACAAGAAGTGTGGATTATGGCTAATTCCTATTTTTCCTCTCACATTCTGTATCTGATCTATCCCTTAATACTGTCTATTCTACTGTATTAGTCTGTTCTCACACTGCTAATAAAGAGACTGGTAAATAAAGAAAGAGGTTTAATTGACTGACATTTCAGCGTGGCTAGGAAGGCCTCAGGAAACTTCATGGCAGAAAGGAAAGCAAACATGTCCTTCTTCACATGGCAGTAGCAAGAAGATGTGAGGAGTAAGGTGGGGGAAAAGCCCCTTATAAAACTATCAGATCTCATGAGAACTTACTATCATGAGAACAGCATGGAGGTAACCAACCCATGATTCAATTACCTCCCACTGCGTTCCTCTCAAGACACATGGGGACTATGGGAATCACAATTCAAGACGAGATTTGGGTGGGGACATGTCCAAACCATATCATTCCATCTCTGGCCCCTCCCAAATCTCATGTCCTCACATTTCAAAACACAATCATGCCTTCCCAACAGTCCCCCAAAGTCTTAACTCATTCCAGCATTAACCCAAAAGTCCAAGTCCAAAATCTCATCTGAGACAAAGCAAGTCCCTTCCGCCTATGAGCCTGTAAAATCAAAAGCAAGCTAGTTACTTCCTACATGCAATGTGGGTACAGGCATTGGGTAAATATACCTGTTCCAGATGGGAGAAATTGGCCAAAACAAAGGGGCTACAGGCCCCCACGGAAGTCTGAAATCCAATAGGTCACTAATTAAATCTTAAAGTTACGAAATAATCTCCTTTTACTTCATGTCTCACATCCATGTTATGCTGATGCAAGACGTGGGCTCCCACTATCTTAGGCAGCTCTGCCCCTGTAGCTTTGCAGGGTACAGCCCCATTCCTGGCTGCTTTCACAGCTGGTGCTGAGTGTCTGCAGTTTTTCCAGTTGCACAGTGCAAGCTGTGGGTGGACCTACCATTCTGGGATCTGGAAGACAGTGACCCTCTTCTTACAGCTCCTCTAGGCAGTTCCCCAATAGGGACTCTGTGTGGGGGCTCCAACCCCACATTTCCCTTCTGCACTGCCTTAGCAGAGGTTCTCCATGAGGGCTCCACCCCTGCAGCACACTTCTGTCTGGATACCCAGGTGTTTCTATACATCCTCTAAAATCTAGGTAGAGGTTCCCAAACCTCAGTTCTTGTCTTCTGCACACCCACAAGACAAAGACCATGTGGAAGCTGCCAAGGCTGGAGGCTTGCACCCTCTGAAGCCATGGCCTGAGCTGTACATTGGCCCCTTTTAACTACAGCTGGAGCAGCTGAGACACAGAGCACTAAGTCCCTAGGCTGCACGCAGAGTGGGGCCCTGGACCTAAGAGGAAAAAAATCATTTTTTCCTCTTAGGTCTCTGGGTCTGTGATGGGAGGGGCTGCCTTGAAGGTCTGGGACATGCCCTGTAGACATTTTCACCACTGTCTTGGCATTTAACATTTGGTTCCTCTTTACTTATGCAAATTTCTGCAGCCAGCTTGAATTTCTCCCCAGAAAATGGGTTTTTCTTTTCTACTGGTTTGTCAGGCTGCAAATTTATAAAACTTTTACGCTCTCTTGTGTCCAGAGGTGTCAAATGTCACCTCTTGAACACTTTGTACTTAGAAATTTTTTTCTGCCAGATACTCTAAATCATCTCTCTCAAGTTCAAAGTTTCACAAATCTCTAGGGCAGGGCCAAAATGCCACCAGACTCTTTGCTACAGCATAATGAGAGTTACCTTTGCTCCAGTTCCTAACAAGTTTCTCATCTCCATCTGAAACTACCTCAGCCTGGAGTTTATTGTCCATATCACTATCAGTATTTTGATCAAAGCCATTCAACAAGTCTCTAGAAAGTTCTAAACTTTCCCACGTCTTCCTGTCTTCTGGGCCCTCCAAGTCTCTAGGAAGTTCCAAACTTTCCCACATTTTCTTGTCTTCTTCTGAGCCCTTCAAACTGTTCCTACCTCTGCCTGTCACCCAGTGCCAAAGTCGCTTTCACATTTTTCTTTTATTTTTTTTCTGAGACAGGGTCTCACAGACTAGAACGCAGTGGTGCAATCTCAGCTCACCACAACCTCTGCTGCCTGGGCTCAAGTGATTCTCCCGCGTCAGCCTCCCAAGTAGCTGGGATTGCAGGTGTGTGCCACTACCATCCAGCTAATTTTTGCACTTTTAGTAGAGATGGGGTTTCACCATGTTGACCAGACTGGTCTTGAACTCCTGACCTCAAATGATCCACCTGCCATGGCCTCCCAAGGTGCTGGAATTACAGACATGAGCCACTGCACCTGGCCACTTCCACATTTTCAAGTATCTTAACAGCAGTGCCCCACTACCTGGTACCAATGTACTGTATGAGTCCATTCTCATGCTGCTAATAAAGACATACTCAAGACTGGGTAATTTATAAAGGACAGATGTTTAATTGACTCACTGTTCAGCATGGCTAGGGAAGCCTCAGGAAACTTACAATCATGGCAGAAAGTGAAGCAAATACATCTTCTTCGCATGGAAGCAGCAAGGAGAAGTGCAGAGCAAAGACAGGGGAAAGCCCCTTATGAAATCACCAGATCTCATTAGAACCCACTCACTATCATGAGAACAGCATAGAGGTAATTGCCCCCACGATTCAATTACCTCCCACCAGGTCCCTTCCAGGATATGTGGGGATTCTAGGAACCGTTATACAATTCAAGAAGAGATTTAGGTGGGGACTTAGCCAAACCATATCATCTACCTTCAGACTTGAATCCGAATCTGACTACTTCACACATCTACAGTGCTGATAGCTTAGTGTATGAGGCCATTTTCACACTGTCATAAAGAACGTTCTGAGACTGGGTAATTTATAAAGGAAAGAAACTTAATTGACTCACAGTCAATTACATGGCTGGCGAGGCCTCAGGAAACTTACAATCCTGGCAGAAGGTAAAGGGGAAACAAAGCATGTCTTACATGGCGGCAGGAGAGAAAGAGAGCAAGGAGAAGTGCCACACTTTTAAACCATCAGATCTTGTGAGAACTCACTCACCATTATGAGAACAGCCGGCGGGGAACCTCCCCCATGATCTAATCACCTACCACCAGGTCCCTCCCTTGCCATGTGGGGATTATAATTTGAGATGCGATTTGGGTAAGGACACAGAGCGAAACCATATCATCTAGTCCGAGTCACCATTTTAATAATAGCCTCCTATCTGGCACCTAAATCGTCAATCCCCCAGGGGATTCTGAATATAATAGAGTGATCTCATTGAAAGGTAAGTCAGAGCAGGTCAGGCCATGTGCAAAATCCTGCAGTGATAAGAGGCGAAGTGATCTAGCTCACCATTCTCTTGTGGCTTCATCCCCACTCTCCTTATTTTTTGACTCTACTTTAGCTGCCCTGGCTCCTCCTCACAGATCCTCAATGCTCCATAAACTCTCCTGCCTTGGGCACTGAGCTCTGGCTGTCTGGAATGCTCGTTCCCTCAATATATATATGATTCAATCCCTCATCTCTTTTCCATATTTACTCAAATGTCATCTTCTCAAAGAGCTCTTTCTTGAGCACCTATTCCAAAATTGCAACACTCCAACACTTCCTATCCTTTTGTGTATTTTATTTTTCTTCTTGGCCTTTATCACTACCTAAAATTCTGTAAGTTTTCCTTACTTATTTCTTCCTCTACTAGAATATAAATTCCATGAGGACAGAACTTTTTATCTGTTTCATTTACTTCTGAATCTCAAGTCCTTAACAATGCTTAGAAAACAGTGTACACTCAATAAACATCTAAATGAATAAATAAAAAATGAAAGACCAAGCATATAGTAAAAAGAACTAGAGCACTTTGGGAGGCTGAGGCAGGCAGATCACCTGAGGTCAGGAGTTCGAGACCAGCCTGGGCCTGGGCAACATGGTGAAACCCCATCTCTACTAAAAATACAAAAAATTAGCCAGGTGTCGTGGCAGGCACTCATAATCCCAGCTGCAAAGGAGACTGAAGCAGGAGAATCACTTGAACCAAGGAGGTGGAGGTTGCAGTGAGATCATGCCATTGCACTCCAGCCTGGGTGACAAGAGTGAGATTCTATCTAAAAAAAAAAAAAAAGAAAAAAAAAGAACCAGAGGAAATTTTAGAAATAAAAAATAATTGAAATTATATACCTAAAAACCTGGATTAAAGGGACAATTATTTTTCAAAGAAAAGCAGAATATCAACAAAAAAGAGATACTTCAAGGCTCATTTATGAGGCTAGCATAAACTTGATACCCAAACCAGCAACAATGGTAAGAAAAACAACAGATCAATGTGGCCCGTGAAATAGATGGAAAAGCCTTAAACAACATTATTGAACAAAATCCAGGAATATGAAAAATCATATAGTAAAATCACCTATAATCTATATTATACTATATATGATACATGAATAATATATATAGTGAAATTCTATTTATATAATTTTTAAAATTAGAAAACACTAACAATACAAGTATCCTTCATTACCCAAATCTATTTGAGCTCTATTTTGGACTGAATGTGTATCCTCCAAATTCATACGTTGAAATCTAATCCCCAAAGTGATGGCATTAGGGGGTCTTTGGGGAGTTTATGAAGGAGGGCCTCTTACGAATGGAATTATTACCCTTTACAGAGAGGCCAGAGAGCTATTTAGCTTACTTTTTTTTTGAGATGGAGTCTCACTCTGTCACTTATGCTGGAGTGCAGTGGCGTGACCTCTGCTCACTGCAACCTCTGCAGTTCAAGTGATTCTCTTGCCTCAGCCTCCTGAGTAGCTGGGACTACAGGCACACGCCACCACACCCAGCTAAATTTTTTTGTATTTTTAGTAGAGATGGGGTTTCGCCATGTGGGCCAGGCTGCTCTCAAATGCCTGACCTCAGGTGATCCACCCGCCTCAGTCTCCCAAAGTGCTGGGATTACAGGCGTGAGTCATGGTGCCCGGCCCCCTATCTAGCTTTCTTTCCACCAAATGAGGATACGACAAGAAGTCAGTAGTCTACAACCTGGAATGGGCTCTTACCACAACCCATGATGGTATCCGATCTCAGACTTCCAGACTCCAGAACTGTGAGACACAAATTTCTGTTCTTTATAAGCCATGTAGGGTGCTTTGTTCTAGCAGCCTGAGCTGAGTAAGACAGTGCCTGAGTTCAGTGACAATCTCGATAATGAGTTGGGATACTTACTTCAACTGGGTCTATTTATTTTTTAAGCTAATATACAGTAATATTGACTCTCTCTCTCTCTCTCTCTCTCTCTCTCTCTCTCTCTGTGTGTGTGTGTGTGTGTGTGTGTGTGTGTACGTGCTGTTCCATGAATTTTGTTGTTGTTGTTGTTGTTGTTGAGACAGAGTCTTGCTCTTGTCGCCCAGGCTGGAGTGCAGTGGCATGATTTCGGCTCACTGCAACCTCTACCTCCCAGGTTCAAGTGATTCTCCTGCCTCAGCCTCCCAAGTAGCTGGGACTACAGGTGCGCACCACTACGCCTGGCTAATTTTTGTATTTTTTAGTAAAGATGGGGTTTTGCCACGTTGGTCAAGGTGGTCTCAATCTCCTGACCTCAGGTGATCCCCCTGCCTCAGCCTCCTAAAATGCTGGGATTACAGGCATGAGCCATCATACTGGGCCTGTTCCATGAATTTTGGCCTACATATAGAGTCATGTTACCATCACGACAATCAGTATACAGAACTGTTCATCTGTTCATCATCATCATCTCATAAAACTCCCTCCTGCTGTCCTTTGTAGTCACACTCGCCCTGCAACTGCTAGTTGCTGGAAATCACTGATTTAATCTCTATCACTATGGTTTTGTGATGTATAGAATGTTGTATACATGAAACCACATAGCGTGGAACCTTTGAGACTGCCTTCTTTCACCCAGAAAAATGACCCAGAGATTAAACCAAGTTGCTGCCAGTATCAATAGTTCCCTGGTTTTTGTTGCTCAGTATGGAGAGACTACAGTTTGTTTATCCATTTACCCATTCATTGAAGGACATTTGGGTTGTTTCCAGTCTTTGGAGATTATGAATAAAGTTGCTATATTCTTCAGTATACTTCAAAAAAAGTTGCTATAAACAGTTACATACAAGTTTTTGTATAAACACAAGTTTTCATTTTCTTGGGTGAATACCCAGGAGTGGGATTGCTGGCTCATATGGTAAGCATTGTTTAACTGTGTAAGAAACTGCCAAACTAGTTCCCAAAGTAGCTGCACAATTTTCCATTCCTATCACCAATACGTGAGAGTTCCAGTTGCTTCACATCCTCACCACCACTTGGTACTGTCAATATTTTTATTTTTAGCCATTCTAAAAGGTATATAGTGAAAATTAAGTCCTTTGGTTCCTGAATTTTAAAAAGCATACAGGCAGATTAAGAGAATCATCTAAAATGTTATCTTAATTTATTTGGTTACTTGTTTGGATAGCAAAAAATACATACCTAGGCAGTGAAACTACAAAGAAAAACAATGAATTGATTAGTATACGAGCAGATAGTGTTGAAGGAAGTAGATGCAATACAGTAGGTACCCAAGGGGGCTCTAAGATATTGATAATATGTTCTTTATAAGGCAGGATGGTAGGGACATGTAATATGTTTTATTATTTTTGAGCTACCCATGTGTTTTAATATATTTCACAATAAAGCATTGTAAAAGAAAGATGAGCACACAAAACACAATACAAGGAATGAAGAAAAATATTTTAAAACCTCTCTTTCAGGAGTTCAAGTACAGTGAGTTAAAAAACTGAAAATACAAGCATTTTGTAGAATTTGAATATAAACTGTCTTAAAAACCTGTTTAAACTTAATTTCTTTAATATTTCTGTGCTTGTGTATATCCCACAGGCAAAGTTGCTGATGGGCCACTTTATTAATGGGTTTATTTATTCCCAGAGGCCTCAATCTACATGCACTTGAAGGGCTGGTCATGGTAAGGTCATTCTTAATGATAGGCAACAAGTAGCTTCTTCCTAGAAACTATGACTAGGATGGGACCTGAGTCAAGAAACACACTGAATGTTTCATTTTTACTATTCACAGATTTTCAGACACCCCTCAGGCCGCCATCTAGACTTATGACTCTGTGATAGTTCTGATTGTTACCAACACCTTGCAAGGAGGGTGTTACCTGTGACGACACTGGGGATTTTGGAGAGAAAGCTCTTGACTGTTCTGATGGGCACGCCCCCTGTCTTGTCATCTTGCATCTTTGTAATGATGTCTTCAATCTGAAAGAGGTTAAGGAAGTGTTATTTTCTCCCATAACGTAGTCATAAATGGTACCTTTTTAAACAGCCCAAATGTGTAAACATCGGTGTCAACAATAGATATCAGAAAAAGTTCCCATCTAGTCGGTCAATAAATATAGCATCTGTATCTGCTGTCTACCAACTGCTGGGTATAGGGAGGTCCAAAGGTTATACATAGAGCATAAGTCATATTCTGGAACAAGCTCCCAGTTCAACAAGGTATGGAAGAAGAAATACATTAGGATTCTTGATGGGATCCAACATGTAATTTAATAAGTATGTGATCACAATCTCCTTCTTTTCCAAATTTGGTTTATATATATAGATTGAAACATATGAAATTTCTATATTCAACCCCCACCCCTTCCACAAAAGCAATTTCTTATGGTTCAGTCTAATATGTTAACATAGATTAATATGCTGCTATTGGGAATTGCAGGGAGGGCTACCTTTGGGACTAGAGAAGGATACATCTAAAGTCACATGAGAGAAAAATAAGACATGGAAAGCTGTGGTCTGAAGAAGCTGGAAAACAGGTCTCAGTGGTCACAAGTGGTGGTGTATGGATAGCTATTTGAACCTGGACTAAGGTGGTCAAGGACAGGATCTTCTTCTTTTGGTAAGACCATGCTATCAGGAGAAAAGATCATAGTGGGCTGTGACATCTTACTGGTGAAAACCGAACAGAGAATGGGGATGGACTGATGAGGGTATAGGTGCCTAAATTGGGAAACCAATTTGCAGTTAATAATTTACGAGCCAGAATAATTTCCCGAGCAGAAATCTTAAGAATAGGATACAGAAAAAATTCTGCAATGAGGATACATCTTTTTGTTTGGAGAAGGGAGAGCAACTGAAGGATAGAAAATAATGTTTAGTATTATCATGTTTTATTTTCCTAACCAATAGAAGTATCTTTGAAACACCAGGATGGAGTCTCTGAGTGAGTTCTTAATAGAGGCTCATATCATAAGGCTAGAAGTCTTACAGTTCATTTATTCTAACATACTACTATTGCAACTTGATAATAAGTGATTTTCTTGAAGACACATGACTAATAACTTGCTTGACAGATAACTTGTTAGAGGCAAAGTTAGGGCATGGCATAACAACATCATCATCATCATAAACAGCCACAATATATTTAAATTTACTATGTGCTAGGTAGTATTCTAAGTATTTATACACACATTATCCTGTTTAGTCCTCATAATTACTTGATGAAATAGATTCTACTATTGTCACCATTTTTTGACATAAAGAAACAAAGACTTAGTGAGGTGCACCAATCAGGGTAAGGTGGATTAACTTATGGCAGCAAATAACCCCCCAAATGTCAGTGGCATAGCACAAAGGTTATTTCTTTCTCATGCCACATGTCTAGTGCAGATCAACAGGGGAACTCTGCTCATTGGAGTTAACATCACCTTGCATGTTGCTGGTCAATGTGCCAGGGGGACAAGAGAGAATTCTGGAGAGTCTCTCTCTGGGTATTAAATAGTATAATCCAGAAGTTAGATAGAACATGTTTGTTCAAAATCCTTGGCCAGAACTGGTCACATAGCACCACCCAGTCACAAAGGAGCCAGGGACTCAATCCTCTGGATGCCAGGAGGAAAGGGGAACTGAAGATCTATGATCAACATCAGTGAAAACTGCAGAAGTTAAGCAACCTTTGCAAACTTCGCAGGGTCACACAGCTACCCAGGTGTGCAGCCAAGTTTGAATCTAGCCATAGATCCCAGAATGGCATCTAACCCCTGAGCCATTCTGCCTCCCAATAAGATTCCCAGAAAATCAGCCAAACAAGGAAACCATTCTCACTGGATTCTTCTGGGTTTCTCTAAAAAGTACTGAAAGCGAGAAAGAATCCTAAGCTCCCAACCCTTCAGGAGGTAGATGAGTGTTATGCTAGAAAAGAGAGTCATTCTCTGAAGACCTGCATTCTGTTAGATGAAAACTGAAGAGGGAGTTTTATTCTAATTCATGTTAATAATCTCGCTTACTGCTGGCCTTCGTCTCCTAAACGCAACCCAACAATTTAGAGCAATTTGAGTATTACTTATTGATAGCCAAGGAGAGCTAGAAAAATGGTCACATTTTCAAGGTAATTTATGCTTTTGATCTAGCATATTATTTGAAATCAGAAGTATCAGTTACATTGATGGTTTCTATGAAAATGACCAGAAAATCATTGAGAATTGGAAGGAAACCAACAACTCAATTCAGGTAGACCCCTGAGTGGACATTAGATAGTAATGACTTATACCTCTGCTGCTGCAGGTTGCATTTGAAGGACTGGCTCTGTGACTTCTTTCTCCTCCATTCAGTTTAGTTATTTCACCACAGGACTGAATCTTAGAAGGCTCATTTACTAAGGAGGTTCTATCTCCTTATGTTGGCCCACAATGTACTAAGAGGTATATCACTCATCAGGGGTTACAGCTAGATCAAAAAAACAATCCCCTCAACTAACAGAAAGGAGACTACACTCCAGCAATAGTCTGCAACCTCACAGGTGTGGAAGAAGGAATTATTGCCCCCCAGTTCCTGACTCCCCCGTGGTATTAATATACACCTGAATCCTTGCCTTGGCCTCAGGGTGAGCAGGGTCTACCTTTTCCCTTTCAGGTTTGGCCATATGATTTGCCTGGCTACTGGGGTGTTATTCAGTGTGATATGAACATGGACTTGCCGTGTACCTGCATGGCTGCAGTTACTTTCTCCTCTTGCCCTCTTACCACGAGAAGAACACACCTCAGATAGTTGTTATTCCAAGGAAGATGAGAGACATCTGGAGCAAATGGTACTGAACCCATTGCTAGATCAGCCAAACCTCAGCTGGCCCTTAGACTCATGAGCAAGAAATAAATGTTTATTTTTGTATATCACTAAGTTTGAAGTGGTTTGCCTTACAGAAAAATTATGATACAACAAGGCTCTGAAAAAATGCATTTATCAGAAATTTCTGAAGCCACAAAAAATACTTGACAATCAGAGTTAGTGAATCTTAGAATTGGGGTATCTCTGAATCACCCTCTCTAAGAACGCACACATTCAATTTATCTATTGATTTATCTATCCACCATCTATTTAAAAACTCTTAGAGCCTATATATACTATTTCTGGTAGTCCATTGCTTTGTTGTGTCAGACAAATTTTTGACATTGTTTTATTTGATTCTTGTGCACAGTCCACTACAATATCAGATAATACTCTCTGAAATTCCTTGTCATGGTTTCTGGAGAATTCCCAAGAGTACAGACCCAGTGAAAATTACAAGTGGGCTCTCAGGAACTGATAAAAATAATTACAAGTATTTTCGGAACATCTGTTTTATGATCAATACTGCCCTAAGTATTTTAAATAAATTATTTAATTTATTTCCCGGTCATAAAAGTTATTTAATAAAGACATTGAAATTGAGGCTCAGAAAGGTTAAGCAATTTATCCAAGGTCAAACAGCTAGTAAGTGGCAAGGCCAGGATTCCTACTCACCTCTTCCTGACTCCAATGTACAGCCATTTATCAAATCTAAAATTCATCTTCTATTTCTCAGACATTTAGAAAAACTTGGTTACAACCCTTCTCTGAGTAGAGTGAGTATTAGGCTCAGCAATGGGACAGCTCCCGGAAGGTAATGTTCAGAGGCACGAACCCAGTGAGTGGCCCAGAGCCTGGCTGATCCTAGGAAACTTACTTCTGGCAGTGCCATATGCCAAAGTTAGTGCTTTGTTTGCTATGGATCCCAGGGTGAGTTCCAGCGGAGCCTGGAGTTGGTTCCTTACACTATATAACCCATTAAATCTTGAGCTAAACATGGCAAAGAAAGTTTTTAGTCTCAGTGCCACCTGGTAGACTCCAAATTCTTAACTTTTCTGCCTCTAGTACTTTCAATTCATTTCTTCCTTGCTGAACAATGAGTGTAATTTATTTTACCTTACAAAAGGGGCAACTCTTTGTTCTCTATGGCCTCAGTAGTTGATTAAAAATACAGAACAGAGGTATATATACACAGCCTCTCATCTCCCTTAGATTCAAAACGTTTTGCAGGCAGAGACTATTCCTAGGTTTTCATTTTCATTTTCTTAGTTAACATGAGTTGAGTATTCACTCTGGGTCACACGCTGCTCTAAGAGCTTTATCTTATAAACTCATTGAATTCTCACAGGAGGTAGATTATTATATGCCCATTTTATAGACAAGGGAACGAAGATTCATCTTTGTGTTCTCAACCAAAGCCTGCCAACAACCTTTTCAGACACAAGGCACTTAATACCATTTGCATCGAAGGGAAAGTTTAGTGCAGGCCTAAAAGGGCAGAGGAGGATGCAGAGAAATTGATCCAGATAATCAGATTCTCAACCATCTCATGATTTATTTCTGCCCAATGACTGCTGCTGTCTTGCTGTGCAGGGCTCTCTCCCTTTGTCCCACGGGATTGGTTAGATTTATCTTCCACTGGCAGATCATGGCTTCTGGGTCAGGGATGGGGTGATGGGAAAGTATAGAGACTTATGTTTTCCTGAATGTACAGTTCCTTCTAACTTCTGACACCTTTTGTTCTTAAAGAAGAGCAAAATCAATTCTCTGACATCCTTTAATATGAAGTTCTGTGTCATTAGGGAGGATGTTTGGACTTAAGCATCACTGTGCAAATCAATAAGCAGGTGGCCCTTATCTGACAGCCAAACGATGCAGAGAAACCACTTGGCCAGCTAGGCTGGTTCTGCCTGGATGGGCCACAGCCACAGGAATGTCCTTCTCCAAGGAGCTCAAAGCTCAGCACTGACAGGCGGGTAAAACATTCTTCCAAACACCAGGACACTGGAAACCATTATGCCATAGAGTGGGTTTTCTTTTAAGTGAGAAATATTAAAAGGCAGACACAATTCACTGAAATAGCCTCAAGAGTGTGCAAGAAGAGTGAGGAGAAGCAATCCTCTCCTTACAAACTGAAGCCGCAGAGGGGCAGTAGGAAGAACGTGGAGGAGAACCCAGGAGACTGGCTGGCCTCAGCTTCTATGATGTGCTTTGTTGACCTGGGACAAGTTGATTTGCCTATCTGGACTTCACTTTTCTCATCCCTACAGTGACAGGCCTGGTTGCTAAACTGAGGTTTCTCATTCAGAAACTGGAGACTTGACAATGTAAAACTCTGTCTGAGAGGGAAGGGCAGGACAGGAAGCCAGGTCTCTGAGCTCTTCTCTCCATGTTGTCTGTCTTACCAGGTGGATTCACATAGAATATGTCCCTGCACTAAGAGGTACAAGTTGGGGGAAGCATGTTGGGCAGAACTTGGGAGTTTCTGATGTTTTCAGAAACTGTGTTGAGCAGATAGCATCAGAAGCCAGACAGAGATATGACCTGGAGAGGCCCTCACACTGCTCCTTCTCCATCAGCCCATGCCTCTTGTCTCTGCTTTGACCCGTGACACTCCTAACAGAAATGACAAAGGGCAATATTAGTTTTGTTTCTATAAATTCATGATGCAATGAGCTAATTTACTTAGCTCCTTCAATTTTTCCCCAGTGGGGATTTTAAAACTTAAAGTATAGCAAACTGTATTATGATTATTAAAAAAAAAAATCCATCACAACTTCGACAAAGAAGCAAAGAGCATGCCTCAAGCATGAAGGTTCTTTTTACTGAAGCATTTCATCTTGACTTTGCAATCAGTTGTCTGTTTCTAGCTACTAATGACTGTCATGTCGGAGTCTACCTTTTAGCAAAGACCCCTTCTGTTTGGGTGTCTGTGAAGGAGTGAAAATGACTCCTTGGACACCATCTTATCAGCCCAGAGGCAGAAATCAGAGCTGACAAATGATAATCATATTTCTTAATCCAAAATGTGCATGCTTCATTGAGCAGGCTCTCCCCCATATGTGTTCCAAAAGATCAGGCCATTTCTCTTTTTTATTTTTAAAGATACAATGCGTTGCTATTCTCAACTTCTGCATGTATTCGTGTGTATGTACTGGCTTAGTAGACATGCACTGAGCACCTTCCAAGTGCCATGCACTGTGTTCATTTCTACAGTTATGAAAACAGATAGAAGACAGAATCTGTTCTCCTTCCTCATGGATTAATACATTTCAGAGTGACTCAGGGATCTAGGCTTACAGTGAAGACTGTGTTGGAGGCTGAAGAGCTAAGCATGGGTTCCAAGGAGGCTGGAAGTGAAACACTGAGGAATGCCACACCGTAGGCCCATGGAAGAAAAGCACCACGGCTCTCTTATTCTTTCCCTCCCTCTTTTATCATCCCATTCAAAGGCTGCAATTTCAATGGCACACGGGGAATTTGGGGATTCCACCTGCTAACGATGACAATGATCAAAATGCCTATTAATTTGTTTTCAGCTAAGCCTATGTTTGAATCACTGTATGTGTTTAGAACGCTTTTCGTGGAAAGTAACAATGGCAAAAAATCCAACCTCCAAAGATGGGGGCTGATATTTTCCACATAACAAGCAGTCCATATGTGGGTGGTACTGACATTGCTGCAAAGGCTCTATTCTATGAACGCCACCATCTTGGTCTTTCCCTTGTGGTTGCCTGATGGCTGCCCAGCTCTAGCCATCCCTTCTCTGTGAAAGGTGGGAAGGAGGGGGTGGGGGAACAGCTGCACTCATTCCTTTTATCAGGAAAAGCATATTCCTTCCCAGAAGACCTCAACAGATCGTTGCTCAAGTCTCAGGCCAGAGCAGGGTCACATGACTACATTGAGCTGCACAGGAGGTGGGGAAGAAGGTATTTAACTTTTCTAGCCTCTATACCACATGGAAGCAGGGCAAGAGGAGAATGGAAATGGGGTTAACCATGTAACACTGTCTGCCACGAGACCTTGTGTTAAAGAACACTTGTAAAGGATGGTTGGGCAGGCCCTGGAGCCTCTCTGATCTCTTTCCCACATTGCAGCCTATATGGTACTCTTAAAAGGGAAAATTTGATCATTTAACTCCCCTACCGAAAATCTGTCCATGGTGTCCCAGTGCTTATCCTGTTATAAGATCTTATTAAACCTTCTATCTTTTCTCCGTATCAACAGTCGCTCTAATTTGCATTTGTATCACCCATTGGAGTGGTTTGCTCACCACTGAATCCTAATAATAGGTACTCAGTAAATATTTCTTGAATGACTATATCAATGAATGAATGAATACATGAATGACATGAGTGCTATATTCTTAAAGAACTTTATCTTGGATTCCAGCATTCAGTGGGACTCAATATATTAAAAGAGTCTTAGGGATAGTGATGTCTATAATTTACAGTACATTTAATATTTACACTTTAAGATCATTTTGCTTTGGGAATGGGTTTCATAAACAAAAATCTCAATATTTCATGAACCTTAGCAACAACATTCAAGGAAAAGCTCCAAAGGCATCCAAGTAGCCGTTGAGTGGGGAGCCAGTTCCCCAATGTACTGTGCCTGACATTATCCAGGGGCAGTACCAGGGCAGAAGGATGATACAGCATTATTTGTTTTGTCCCCTGGAGGCTTACTTTTACAGTTTTAATATTGCCATATGGAGTGATTCATAAATTACTTTTATGGAAAACATTTCATTTTCTTTCGTTTAATTGCAGAGAAAAGCAGACAAGAATGACCTTCTAAGTCTGAGATCAAGTGGCTTGTTGATACTTTAGGGAAAATGTCTTTCCCTTGAGCGTGGCTGGAATAGCCAAACCTTAGAAGGCATCATCTTTCTTAAGAATCTGTTGTTTGCTTTGCAAAGTAAGTGGAGCAAGTCCGTTTGGTCAGGCCCCAGACTGAGGAATCTCTGACTGCAGATGGCCAGCAACAATGCAGATGAGGACAATAGATACTGGCCAATGAAATATTCTAGCAACTGCAGAAGACCTAAAATGCTTTTATTCTAATCTCCTCAAATTACCTGAATTTGAGTGTGTCAACCTCTTCTTGTTGGGAACCATCCCTCCTTTACAGAAAAACATGCTGATATTTGGGAAGGGTAAATTGTTCAAGGCCAAGTGAGACTGTTGGATAAATGAGATTATTGGCATGAACCAGAGCTGACTCTCTGGATCACTGCACCAGCTGGCCAGGGCAGCTGCCAGGGAGGCCTCGGCTCACCTAAGGCTTTAGCTGAGTGGAAAAAGATGCACAAAACGGGGCCATGCCATAAGCATCAAAGTTTAATACACACTATAGAAGGCAGAAAAATGTTCCCCCAAAAGAGATCCAAGTCCTAATACCTGGAATCTGTGAATATGTGACCTCATATGGCAAAAGGGACTTTGTAGATGTGATTAAGGCTAAGGATCTTAACATGGGAGATGACCCTGGTTATCCAGGTATGCTCAGTGAGTCACATGAGTCCTTGAAAGCAGAAGACCTTTCCCAGCTATAGTCAGTTAGAGACAGATGTGATGATGGAAAAGGGTCAGACAGATGGGACTTCACTGATTTTGAAGACAGAGGAAGGGGCCACAAGCCAAGGAATGCAGGCAGCTCCTGGAAGCTGGAAAAGGCAAGAAAACAGATTCTCCCTTAGAGCCTCCAGAAAGAAACAGTCCTGCTAGCACCTTGATTTTAGCCCAGTGAGATCTTTTCAGATTCCTGACCTTCAGAACTGTAAGATAATGGATTCATGTTGTTCTAAACCATTAAGCATATGGTAATTTGTTATAGCAGCAACAGAAAACGAATACACACAGTGATCCCTACCCACCAGCAAATCTTTGACTAATCAGTGTTCTGCATTGTTTCCAAAACAGATTAGTATGCATCTTCTCCATCTGGGCAGGCAGGAGGTGGATTTCCCCAAACTCTGCAGCTCTCTGTCCCTCTGAACAGCTTCATGGCCAAACCAATCATCACCCAGGACCTGTGGCAGCCCACTTGCGGAAGATGTCAGGGATGATAACAGGGAAGATGCCTGTCTATAGACCCTAAGTCATTGCCTTGATGCCATTTTCAATGCTGCATTTGTTTGGTCTACCTGGGACCAATTAGATGGTGGCTTAGAGGTTATTTCCGGGAACTTTTTTTTTTTTTTTTTTTTTTTTTTGAGACAGAGCCTCTGTTGCCCAGGCTAGAGTACAGTGGCGTGACCTTGGCTCACTGCAACTTTCACCTCCCAAGTACAAGTGATTCTCCCACCTCAGCATCCCAAGTAGCTGGGATTACAGGCATCTACCACCATGCCTGGATAATTTTTTTTTTTTTTTTTTTTTTAGGACAGAGTCTCAGTCTCACTTTGTCACCCAGGCTGGAGTGCAGTGGCCTGATCTTGGCTCACTGCAACCTCCCGGGTTCAAGCGATTCTCCTGCCTCAGCTTTCCAAGTAGCTGGGATTACAGGTGTGTGTCACCATGCCGGACTAAGTTTTGTATTTTGGGGAGATACGGAGTTTCTCCATGTTGGCCAGGCTGGTCTCGAACTCCTGACCTCAAGAGATCTGCCTGCCTCGGCCTCCCAAAGTGTTGGGATTACATGCACAAGCCACCAAAACTGGTGTCTGGGAGCTTCTTAATTGGATCACAGTAGCCTATTTAAGCATCATAAGCATGAAAAAACAAAGATCTTTTTTATTTCTCATCTCACATTTTACCTAGCCACATTTTTAAACCCAGCCCACCAAGGAGAATTGTACATGGAATACCATGTGGCAACGTAGCCCAAATAATTCAACCAGCACTGTGAAATGCTGCACATTTGAACAAAAGGCCTTTAATATTAAGTTTCTACAAAAATATTCAAGTTCTAACATATATATCATTTTTCCCTCACTGCTGCAGAGAGGTCAATAACCTTGTTTCCAAAGAAAAACAGGTCCATCCAGTGTCCTAGAATATTACTACAATTTCTTCCTCCTGGAAAAGAGCAAGGGACGCAAGGTCTTGTCCTCCCTCTGGCCCCAAGGACACCCTGGACTCTAGGATCACTCATCCTTTCTGGTTCACTTCCTTTCCGACCCTTCCTCGAACCAAACAACTGAACTAGCAACTGGAGCGAATCTGAGGGCTTGGAATAATTGATGTAAATTATCTCTTCAGTGAAAAACTGCTATGGCTTCCTACAGCTACAAAATAAATGCCGAGTTCCCTGCTATGGAATTCAAGGTCCTCCATCATTTGGCATCCACCACCTTTCCAGCACCACCACTCCTCCCAGCCCATTTTCTTCTGGACACACTTATCTGCAAAACCCTCCTGCATCTGCCCTTGCTGGTCATGAACTTCATTTGCCCACAACAAACACATCCAAATCCTTGTCATGCTTCTAGGCCCTGCTCAAAACCTGCTTCTTCCAGGAAACTCCCCCTTGATATTCCAGTACCTGCATCCGTATGTATTATACATGTTATTATGGTTTGGCCCTGTGTCCCCACCCAAATCTCATGTTGAATTGTAATCCCCAGTGTTGGAGGAGGGGCTGGGTGGGAGGTGAGTGAATCATGAAGGCAGACATCCCCTTTTCTGTTCTCATGAAAGTAAGTGAGTTCTCATGAAATCTGGTTTTTTAAAAGTGTGTAGCACTTCTGTCTTTGTGCTCTTTTCCTCCTTCTGAAGACATGTAAGACATGACTTCATCCTCTTCACCTTCCACTGTGAGTGTAAGTTTCCTGAGGCCTCCCCAGCCATGCTTCCTATACAGCCTGTGGAACTGCAACTCAGTTAAACCTCTTTTCTTTATAAATTACCCATTCTCAGGTATGTCTTTATAGTAATGCAAGAACAAACTAATACTCATGTCTATATTTTGTATTACCTTTTCCCATTCCTAAGCTGTGAGGCAAGAACCTGAATCAAGTGTTTCTCCCTCTGCTCCAATCACAAGGGCCACATACCCCTATTTAGGACCAATTTCATTTTCTCTGTTACTGAAGTTCTGCTTCTTTCCCTCTGGAACACAACTTTCTGCAGGAAAGAGACAGTTCTCATCTCTGAAGTGCCCCTGGTCCTCTACATCTGGTCTGCATGAAACAGAAGTAGAGGATAGAAAAGATCATACTCATTCCTTAAAAAAATATTTCAAGCCAATAAGAGAGCCGTTCACAGTCTCCCTGAGCTCTGGAGAGAAGTGCATTTCCAGATGGAACAAGAAGGGTGAGAACGAAGTTTCCTCAGCAGCTGCAAAAACTGGAAAGCCTTGAGAAGGCTTAAAGAGTCCACATCTGAGGCTGTCATCACCAGCCCCTCCCCTCGCCCTTCACTTTGTCTACAGGTCAAAGTGGTGCCCCCAGATGGCCCACCTCATTCTCTGGAGATCTTCCCAGCCTGCCTGCACCCTAGGGCCCTTGCCTGCCTTGCACGATGACCACTACCCTTCCTCCTGAAGGCTGCTTCTGCTGCCCCTCCTGAGCACCTGGCTGTGATTCTATGCATTTGGGGCTTCCTCTGGTCCCTTGGAAATTACCCTAAGAAGCCTCCTTCTTTTTACCATTTCCTTAGATGGTAGCCTCCCTGCTCCAGATAGTGCCATTCTCTTCCCTGGGCATTTTCTTCCTTCACTATGTCATTCTTCGTGTTTGATGTCCCAAGCTGCTCCAGTGAGCACATGAGAGCCACCCCTTGGGGAGGGATACTGAGATAAATTATGGTGTAGAGAATGCTCCCTGCAATTGATAAGCAAAATCAGGTAGAAATGAGCATCAAGGTCAGTCCCGAAGGGGAAGCAGAGGAGAATCATCACTTATTCCAAATATAAATGTGAGCGCTATTTGAGCACTCACTGCATGCTAGGTGCTGGGAAACTAGACAGGTAGGGCCCTTCCCTTGGTGCTTACTTATAGCAGAGGGGCTCCTTGAGGATTTTAAATGAGTCTAAAAAAGAAGTAGAACAGTCCCGAAAAGGGCCACATAGAAGGAGGTGCAACCACAAGGCTGACTTCCGGAAATTCCTGCCTTATCCCAACAGTACCTGAGGTCCTAGAATCTCACAGGGGGTCCCAGGACAATCGCCTTCCTTGTGCTGCCTGAGACCCAGCAGCAAAAATCCCCTTTTTGGTTTCATGTCTCATGCCTTTCCTGCTGATTTTTAATGCTGCCTCCGAACACACCAGCTCAGGCTCTGCTGCTTTCAGGAGTGCCTTTCCAAGTGACACCAGAGTGCTCTTCCTGCTCTGTAACTGACTGCCCAGAGACCATCATCTCATGTGAAGACTTGGGGTCCTTCCCCTCATGGTGTTCCTGCACCATAAAATGTCCTCTGCATTGCCCCACTTCCCACTCTTTTACGTAGAAGGAAGCATGACCAGGTACCCCCTAGTCTTTCTAAATTGGCTGGTCTCTCCACTGCCCAGTTCTTCAATCCAGTCACCAAAGGATTCAATGGAATGAGCTAAGGTACAATGGGATTTTAGTTCTTTAGTTCTTTTGGACTACTATAGCAAAATATCTTTGCCTGGGTAACCTATAAACAATAGAAATTTATTACTCACAGCTCTGGAGGCTGGAAAGTCCAAGATCAAGTCACCAACAGATTTGGTGTCTGGTGAGGGCTTGTTCTGCTTTCATAAATGGCACTTTCCATGTGTCCTGATGTGCCGAAGAGCCAAACAAACTTCCTTAAACCTAATCTCATTCATGGAGATAGAACACTAATGACCTAATCACCTCCAAGGGCCCCACCCCTTAATATTATCGCCTTGGGGGCTGGGTTTCAACATATGAATTTTGGTGGGACACAACAGTCTGATCATAGCAAATGGGTACTTTTTATTCTCTTCTTTATGCTTTACAGTGATATTTACCAAAATATCTCTAATATACATGAACTACTTTTTATCAATTCTAAAGGATAATAGTTTATTTCTCAAATTTATTTATTTATTTTTTTAAAGCTAGTCCTATTTCTAAAATTTAAGTGAGCATGCAGGCAAAATCTCTCAGGGCAGTGCCTGCCACACAGTTACTCCTCAATAATGTTCATTTCCCTTTCCTTTACAATTGATTTTAATTTCTTCTTCTATCTGTACCAAATGAATAACCACAGAAGCTTCTATGGCTCCCTTCAGAAGCATGTGATTGGACCTTCTTTTGTGCAGCTCCCTGACAAAGCCCCAGAGGACAGCAGCTGGGATTGGAGACCCGTGCTTTCCAAGCAGGTATCACCAAAGTCACTTCTCACATAACAAGCCCCAGTTTGGATAGGTTTCTAACTATCCAATTAGAAATTGTAGAAAATGATTATTCCATTAACCAACTCTCTACTAACTCTGTGCTTCTGATATGGTTTGGCTGTATCCGCATCCAAATCTCATCTTGAATTATATCTCCCTTATTTCCCACATGTTATGGGAGGACCCAGTGGAGAGATAATTGAATCATGGGGGCAGTTTCCCCCATACTGTTCTCGTGGTAGTGAATAAGTCTCACAAGAGCTGATAATTTTAAAGAGGTTTCCCTTTTGCTTGGCTCTCACTTTCCTGGCTCTCACTCTCTCTTGCTTGCCACCATGTAAGATGTACCTTTCACCTTCTGCCATGATTGTGAGGCCTCCCCAACCACGTGGAACTGTGAGTCCATTAAACCTCTTTTTCTTTATAAATTACCTAGTCTTGGGTATGTCTTTATCAGCATTGTGAAAACTGACCAATACAGCTTCTCGGAGGAGCCTTATCTTTATCCACCTTATGTCCCAACTTTCATTACATGGCAGGACAAGCAGCAGGACTTTCCTGCCTACAGGTAGCACCTTGTCAAGGAGAGGCCCACATCTGCCTGGATAAAAAATATGCTATGCAGGCTAAGGTGTTTTCAAACTTCCAAATTCTTTGCTTCCTGTTCCTGAAATCACAGACTGAAAGAGAAACTTATTTTTCATCCCCAAGAAAATGAGATTTGATAAAGCATGTATCTATCTGATTTAATTCTGATTTTAATCTAAGAAGGAACCCCGGGTGACTCTGGGAAGCATTTGATGGACTGTAGGCTGCACATCGAAATTCAGTGGGATAAATACCAGCATCTGAAAATAAACCCCTCATTCCCCTTGGGAGAGCAGCAGGGTCATTTGCCAATTACTTCTGTTAATCATACAGATTAAAAGGTTTTTTGTAGCTTGTCTCCCTGTAGCTCTTCTACAACAGGAGGGTGAACAAGTGTAAGGCGGAGCCTGCAGCATAGTCAGGCAGGGCCTAGGAAAACCCCTGGGCCCAGCCCCATTTAGGAGGGAGATAGCCTGAGGCTATGCTGCCTACCACACATCGAGCTGGCCAGGTCACCTCACTGCTCGTGTTTGGATGGGGATGTTGCTGTCTACCCTACCTGGTCATCAGGAGAAATGAGGGCAAGGTTGTAAGCAGAGAGAGCACCCAGCACCTCTGCTCTAAACAATAGGGTCCTTCTCTTCTCCTTTCTCTACTTGTGGGTTAAGGAGTTGCAGGGAACCAGGAGGTGAAGAGAAGAGATGCAGATCTGAGAAACCTCTGCATTGGAAACATGGACGATAATAATGAGGAAAGTTTATCCCTGACCTAAGAAGAAAGGCTTTTGCAGGGGAGGGGGTGTTGGTTAGGTGGTGGGGGTTAAAGAGGTTGAAATGGGTGACGGGGGTGCGAGTCAGTTCCAGAACTGAGCCATAACAGAAGCACTACGGTCTCATGGGCAACTTTCCTAATGGTGGCTCTGCCTGCTTCCAGGAGCTTTGCCTGATGGGTGATATTCCTATGGCAACTCTTTGGGAATCCCCTTATTATGGAGTGAATTGTGCCCCACTCCAAATCTAGACATTGAAGTCCTAACTTCCAGCACCTCAGAATGTGATCTTATTTGGAAACAGGGCCTTTACAGAGGTAATCGAATTAAAATGAGGTTGTTAGTGTGGACTCTAATCCAAAATGACTGATGTCCTTATAAAAAGGGGAAATTTGGACACAGACAGGCACACACAGTGGGAAGATACTGTAAAGAAACACAGCGGACAAAGTCATCTACAAGCCGGGGAGACAGGCCGGGAGCAGATCCTTTCCTTGCAGCCCTGGGAAGGAACCAACCCTGTCTTGATCTTAGACTTCTGGTCTCCTGAACTGTAGTTAATAAGTGTCTGTTATTTAGCCCACCTGCTTTGTGATACTTAATTATGGCAGCACTAGCAAGCTAATATACCCCTGAAATGACTGTGCAGATCATAGAAATTATTTTCTTCCAACTCTTTCTGCCTAACATGTAATGAAAACTATTTCCTCTCATCCTCCCTTTCTGTCCTCTCTCTCTTCCCCTTCCCCACTGCCTCTCCCTACTCACACACACACACACACACACACACTCTCTCTCTCTCTCTCAGGAGATGCTACCTAATCATTTCCAAATTAGACAGCTTTCCGCGAGCCAAACTGACTAATTTGACTTCTTGCATATTGTCTGATCCCCAGTAAGCCACACAGCATATAGTACTTCAAAGCTTGGATTTCTGAAAGCCAATACTCTGTCTAATGTTAGGGGATAGGAATGAATGCCAGATTCATAGACCAGATTTAAAACTAGGATGGTCAAGAAAGACAGTGTTTTCTAGAATCAGGATTGAGAAGTGTCACGATTAGAGTGGTCTTTCCTTTGTTTTAAGATGATACAAAGTAAGGAATAAATATAAACCCTTACACTTATGGCATAGATATATAGTTAGAACACACAATTTGAGAGATAAGTGATTTAGTAGTCCAAACAGAAGATACTTCGCATTCGAATCAACTGAAACATTAGAATATAATATGGCAGCAAAAGAAAAAGGTGAATTTGATCTCAGGATGCATTAACAGAAACACAGTGACTTGAGTGAGAGGTAGAGTTCCTTCATCTGCTTTGAGTTCACACTGAGGAATACCGAGTTCCCTCCTAGCACTAGATTTAGGCGGACATCCACAAGCTGTGATGATTGTCAAAGCCAGTGACCTAGATCTTGTGAAAGCATTTTAGCAGCAGGGTAGAGGTCGGCAGGACAGTGATTAGATCTTCTTCCCGAATATCTTATCAATTTAAACCAAGCCTGTCCAGCCAGTGGCCCACAGGCCACATGTGGCCCAATACAAATCTGTAAACATTCTTAAAACATTAAGCTCATCAGCTGTTGTTAGTGTTAGTATATTTTATGTGTGGCCCGAGACAATTCTTCTTCTTCCAGTGTGGCCCAGGGAATACAAAAGATTTGACACTCCTGATTTAAACAAAACCATAAACCATGTTAAAAACAGTTTGCTTGTTCTACAAACGCAGCTCCAAGCAAAGACTGCAGCCCTTGGCCCTTTCTATGTACAGACAGGTTCTGTCACGGCCAAACTGTAGAAGCACCTATTGAGCCAATGCCCTGGTCCCTGGGAGTCACTTTTCCATCTTAAAATGCAAGTCAGTTTGGAAGGGGGACTTGGTGGTCTATTAATCTAGTCCTCCCTAGAATGAATTAATCCCTCAGAGGAGCTAATTCTCATCAGGGAACCCAGAAAACAGGAGCACCCTGAACAAACCGGGATGGGGGCAGTCAGTAGCAGAGGAGGAAGGAAGGGTAGTCTGCAACATGAACTTTAAGAAGGGAAAGCCTAGGTGAGGGGCTGTATTAGTCTGTTCTCACGCTGCTAAGAAAGACATACCTGAGACTGGACAATTTACAAAAGAAAGAGGTTTAATTGACTCACAGTTCTGCATGGCTGGGGAGGCCTCACAATCATGGCGGAAGGCGAATGAGGAGCAAAGTCACATGGCGGCAGGTAAGAGAGAGCTTGCGTAGAAGAACTCCCCTTTATAAAACCATCAGACTTCCTAAGACTTATTCACTATCACGAGAACAGTACAGGAAAGACCCACCCTCCATGATTCACTTACCTCCCGCCAGGTCCCTCTCATGACACAAGAGAATTATGGGAGCTACAATTCAAGATGAGATTTGGGTGTGGACACAGCCAAACCATGTTAGAGGCTGCATTCCGTCCCCACGGATCCTCTTTCTGGACAGCAATTACATGCTGGCTTCAGACATTCTCCTGGGGCATTGAAGACTTAGGGGTGTTGGAGGTGGAGGTTTAAGGGGAGGTTGTGGGTGAGATGGAGAAAGGCCTGCACAACCTGCATTTGTGGTAACACATGTGCAGCGAAGAGAGAGAGACAACTTCCATTTGATAACTTCTGACAGATAAAAAGCCTTTGCCAACAGGTAGGTCATTTGGTGATACAGAGATATAATGGGAATGGGAATCTGGTGTGTGTATGTGTGTACCTGTTACCTTGCAGTGCTGAAAATAAACCTCAGATGGTGGGCATCTAGATTGTGCTAGCTCCTCTGGCAGGGAGGGGATGGGGTGTTTTGGGAAGTATGACAACAAAGGTGCTGGCCTCCACAAGGTCATGGGCATGATGGCGAGGGCCCTTTCCTGCTTTCTCTAGCACACAATATGGGTGCCGTAGTGGGGCCCAGACCAAAGCATTTCAGGGCTCGAGCCCCAAACACCAGCTGAAGAAAAGACAGTGCACAGATTCTGCGACACAGTGAGTGGCTGGGCGAAATGTGATTCCGACAGTGGAAAGTGCCATCCGAGTAAATACAGCAGTGGGAGCTGCGTGGAGAGGACAGGAGGAAGAGGGCCAGGGGGCTGCCTGGAGTTCTGAGCATTCGCAGAAGCAGGCCTGACAAGGATCTCCATCGAATGGGGAGGCCACAGCATCCTCCCAGTGACGTGCCAATGCAGGTCCCCCACTGCCCTCATTTCTCCCTGGCTGGCTGTCCTGCCCAATGACTCAGGCAGGAGCTGACTGCCTTCCCAACTGTCTCTCGGAGTCTAAAATGCTCAAGGAGAAAGCCTCAGCAAAACAGCTTTATTTGACTTGATTTCATATTTACATTTTCCCCTGGAAATGATCATTTGCCATGAATAGCAGTTTGATTACTGCACATCCTCTAAGCATCTCACATTCCCAAGGTGGGATAGGTGAGGTAGGAGTGGGAACCTGCCCTGAGGCCCACAGTAGGGTGGAGTCCCATAGACCAAGAGTCAGCCTGGTGCCCTGTGGTGAGATTATGCGTGTGAAATGCCCACTGCTGTGTTCTTCATACCATGAGAGGCAGGCTTTACACTGCAAAGTGCCACACAAATTCAGCCTTGCCCCTGACTAGCTCTACAACCATGAGGGCATCCCTGCGCCCCTGTGCCTCTGTTTCCTTCTGTAAAATGAGAGGATTCCAATGACTTCTAAAATCCTCTCCAGCTCTTGCAATCGCTATGACTTCTTCCTCCAAATATGCAGGTCCCATCTCCCTGGAAGATATATGGAATGCTGTTTTCTCCAAGGAGGGCTTTTCCCCAGATGCCTCCATCTCTTGCCACAGCCTCCACCCTCTCCTTGGTAGGAGAGAAAAGAAAGCTCACCTGAAAAGTGAGATGTGACAAGGAGAGGCGGAGGAATTGGCCCTGGCTTCCTCCTGTGAGGAGCTGGCTGCTTGCAGAAGGTGTGGCTCCTTTCCGTTCCCTGCCCCAGGGTACAGGGACCCAGGATCCTGCCTCCTGGGATGAGGCAGATGGGTTTCCAGTACTGAGTGTGGAAGTGTGTCTCTACTCTGGGGTTCCTAATTGGGATATTCAGTGTCACTGTCCCCCTGTTCTCTGAGAGGTCAGTCAGTAACAAAGGTGATGTTTTGATCTCCATCCACCTCACTGCTTTCCCTTTTTCTCTCATTGGTTCCAAATTCAGATGGGAACTGGGGGTGTTATTAAACGGACTCTCTAAAACCCCAACAATAATCCTGGCATTCACAGCATGCAGGCAAACCTACCGCCTGGACTGGAAGATTGCCAACTCTCTTTTTTGGCAAAGCGTTCAGGACTCTGCAAAACTCCTCTCTAGTTTGTGAGCCATCTGGAGCCAGGAGGAGCTTAGTTCAAGTTGTTCTCAAGGAGACCTGGTTCTGGCAGCAGCCCACCGTGTCTGTTAGATGGTTTCCCCAGCCAAGAGGAAGCTCTGGGGCCACAGGCTGCACCTCCAAACGAACTGGGGCTCAACAGTGTCTAGCCAGACACCGAGCCAAGCGTCCCTTTGGTTAAATAATTCATAGGCCACCTCTGGGTGTGTAAATACAGCCCTGTCTAATGCGGGCTGACAGGTGATTTTACGCATCATTTAACTCTTTGCAGGGCTGAGGAATGCAACAGAGATTAGATAATTGGAATAATTTCACATTTGTAAACAGCTTTTTTCTCTAAGGGACAAAGTATCACAAACATGAACTGTAAAAGAAGCATGCATCTGGGTATCTCATGGAGAAAAACAAAATCAGGTGTTGGTTACAATAATGAATTGGCCACTCCTTCCCTTCCTCTCCTCCATGCAGGGTGAGTGGCCTTGAAGAAGGGTGCCCAAGGCCAGTGGGAGGCACCACCCAAGCTCTGTGCTGAAGAAAGTACCTGGAGGCAGTCAGAGAAAAAGAAGGGGGGAGAGTGAATGAGTGGAACAGAGAGAGAGGGAGAGAGAGAGAATGATGACGACACAAGGACAGTACCCACAGGCTGTGGAACTAACGTCTCAAAGAGACCCCGGAGCCCCAGGTGAGGCAGCTCCTGGCCGACACCAAGTGGAAATGCAGCTGTGGCTTTCTGGGCTGCACTCCCAGGGCAATTGTCACCACTAAATACTGCACCATATTCAACCCTCTATAATAAAAACGTCGTTGGGCATTCCCATACTGTAAAGCAGGGGACACTAACCCTGCAAGAATACAGTCTGTTGGCTTATGTTTATTCCAAGATTATAAACGAAATCCTAATGCCTGCTCACCTCTCTAACAAACTGCTATGCTCTGTAAGGAAAGTGTTCAAACACCAAATACCTCTCTCTTTTTTTTTTTTCTGAACAACAGGATGGTTTTAAGCTCGGTGATGATGATATACGACAGCAGGCCAGGGCAGGTGCTATGGGAAAACGAAACAGGTAGACGCAGAATCTTGAGTCTTCCTGATTTCCACTTTTGGCCAGGTGACCTTGTGTCCTCTGTGTCTAACAGAATCCTGGGGGAATCTGCTGCCTTAATCACATCCCTCTACAGACTGACCCTCCAGAGGGACTTGGCCGAAAGCCCTCTCTGGCCTGGGCCAGATGCCCTGTCTATGTTGTCAATGATTAACTGATTAACTGATTAGCTGGATCAGAGGAGGCCTCTCAAAGGTACCCTGCAGACCACCGGGCTTTGGAAAGAGCACAGAGTGACAGAAACTTGCAGCTTGTCTGGGAAGATGGGGCACACCAAAAACTTAAAATGTCATCTCAGAAAAAAAAAAAAATCTCTGCAGGTGTCAGTTGGAAGCTGGGACAGAACCCTCATCACCCCCCTCTGGCCAGGAGTCTCTAGATCCCACACGGGGCCTGCTGTGAGAGGGCTTGGAATTCATTCTGACAAGCATGCAATATTAACTTTAGATGTGGGCCCTGTGGATCTGAAATGAGATACCCTGTCACTAACACAGATTTTAAATCCCGCTCTGCAAAGGTAATATGAGAAGTGAATGCCCTTTTGGAGGAATCAAACTCAGACACATGGCAAAACCCTTGATTTTTCAACCTCTCTATGACCTCCCTGGCACAAGGAAGGTGGGTATACAGTAAGAGGGTATTGGGCCTCCTTGGGTCCCCGATTTTTCCTGTTAATGAGTGTTCAGGGTGCTGATGGTTCTTGAGAACTTCCTTTCCATTTATAGTCACTGCTAACAGCTGAAGGGTGCAGCAAGGTCCACCCAAATGACAAATGCTCAGGAAAGATGAGAAGGGCTTGGAATACCTGCTCCTTTGCAGAAGTGTTGCTCCCTGTCTGGTGCCACTCTGACATCACCGGCTTGTGTGTTCCACACACTCAGGGGGCATTTAATACACGCATTTACAACATTCATTGTCAAGGGCAAAGACTGACAAGTGGGGCAGAACTGTACTGGAAGGGTTCAAACTGTCATCCTGCGTTGGGATTCCAGTGGTAGATCCTAGTAAGGCAAGGTCCCTGATGCTGGAGAAATATTTGCATCTACGATCTCAGTCCCTCACTAACTTTGACTGTGAACCTGCTGCCGGGTGCCATGGAGAACACAAAAAGTGGACATGATGCCATCCAAGTGTATAGTTCACCATGAAGGAGGCTTCACTCCACTTGAAAGTTTGGCACAGTGGCCTTTGACCTCAGAATTCACTGTGTACAGTAGGGCAGTAGGTTGTGAAGCCAGAGGTGGGGAGAAGGGTTGCCATGTGATGTCTCCCAGCAGTTCTCAGGGCCCCATCTAGGGGACAGTTCCACATGCCTTTTCCTCCTCAGGTGGGCAGCCCCTCCCTCTTTGTTCTCCAGGTGCTCATTGCCCTCAGGCTGCCTCCAAGATCTGCCACATAGCTGCTCCGCCTGGCCCACCCTCTGCAAAGAGTGACTCCACACTGTGGGTTTAGCCAACTTCATCTTGATACTTAAATGAACCTTCACCAGGCCTCATAATTCCAGGGTTCTTCTCCTTTCCTAAAATGAAAACACTTGCATGTTGCTCATTAGTTGATACTTGCCTTCCTTAGAAAAGAAAGGACTTACTGGACAGACAATGCCAGTTTAAGCCTCCTCAGGACAGTGCCCACCTGGGAGGATGTGGTGTGGACCTTGGCCACCAGGCTGCCTGCCTCTGTGTTTTCCACAACCACTCCCTCTGAGCAGGTGATGCTGTGTCCGCTGGCATGCTGCCTTGCCCACCTGGAGTGTGAGGGGCTCAAGAGACTTGGCACCAGGGAGTGGTTGGAGATTTTGTCTGGTTTATTGCTCCTCAATAAGATTTTACCCAATAAGGATTAATGACAAGAAGTGCCATGAAGCATGTGTGTGCTCATGCATATGCATATGCATGTGTGTGTGTGTGTGTGTGCATGTAAATGAGAGTGGACAAGAGAATTTTCATGAAAACTTCCCAACATCTAAAATAACAAATAGTGTTGCTCAGGCGCAGTGGTTCACACCTGTAATCCCAGCACTTTGGGAGGCTGAGGTGGGTGGATCACCTGAGGTAAAGAGTTTGAGACTGGCCTGGTGAAACCCCATCTCTACTAAAAATACAAAAAAATTAGCCAGGTGTGGTGGCAGGTGCCTGTAATCCCAGCAACTGGGGAAGCTGAGGCAGGAAAATCGCTTGAACCAGGGTGGCGGAGATTGCAGTGAGCCGAGATCGTGCCATTGCACTACAGCCTGGGCAAAAACAGTGAAACTCTGTCTCAAGAAAACAAGTAAGAAATAGTATATGCATGTGTGTATTGTATATATTTCACATTTTTCTCAGTGAGATTTTTAATGTATATTGGGAGAAGAGCTTAAAATGTCTATCTTTTGTGACTTCTTGAATCTCACACCCATTTCATCTTGTTCCTAACAGCTCTTCCTGAGGACTCTGTTGGTTTGGGATGTGCAGGATTGGCCCTCACAACGTTGTCTGCTCTCCTTGGTATCCTGTCTCCAGTTAGTCAACGTGGCCACCAGTTCACTGGCGTGGCCTTAGAGAGGGAAAGGAAATTACTGTTTATGAGTCATGCCTGCCCCCTTCACTTCAGTTTCTCCCCTAAACGGCTTGGTGCTCTAGTGATTTGGGTCATTGTTTCATCTCCCTGTTAAATTGTGTAGACCGTGAAGGTAGGAACCATGTATTGCTCCTTGCACAAAGTGTGTGATACTTTTCCAAAAATATTTGTTGAGTGCTTATTATGTACTGGGTGCTTTTCCAGACAGACTTTATGCATTCTAGACAGCATCTGTGATGGTGAATTTTATGTGTCCACTTGACTGGGTTATGGGGTGCCCAGATAGTTGGTAAAACGTTATTTCTGGGTATGACTGTGAGTGTGTTTCTGAAAGAGAAAAGCATTTGAATCAGTAGACTGAGTAAAGATGACCCTCACTGGTGTGGGCAAGCATCATCCAATCCATTGAGGATTCCGATGGAGGAGGGGTAAATTCCCTCCTCCCCTTGACCTGGGACATCCAGCTTCTCCTGCCCTGGGACATCAGAGCTGCTGGTTCTTGGGCCTGTGGACTCATACTGAATTTTACCACTGGCTTTCCTGCTTCTCCAGCTTGGAGATGGCATATGTGGCACTTCTAAGCCTCTACAATCACATGAACAAATTCCCACAATAAATCCATATATCTATATATCTATATCTATATAGGCTATATCCTATTGTTATCTATCATGTAAATCCTATTCTGTTCCTCTGGAGAAGCTAATATAGCACCTCTGTGAGGTATTAAATAGTTATTCCCATTTCACAAGTGATGCTACGGAAGTCTGCAGAAGTCATAAAACATCTCCAGTGACAAACAGCTGCTAAGTTATAGTCAGGAGGGACAGAATCCAGGCATCTCAAGTCCACAGCCAACACATAATTGTGCTCTAGCAGCTTTAGTCCTTTCAACCTTTTTCTAGTCGTGCCAGGGACTGGTGAATATCTAGACTTGGCTCTGAATAAAAAGTATCACTTTTACAACAGCAAAAGAAGTATGCCTGACTGGTGACGTACGCTGCTCTTTTACTTAATTATGCCAACGGAAGCCAGATGTTTAAACCATCCAGGTATGACAAGAAAATTAAAAACACAGTAAAGCACAATCATGCACCTTATTAAGTTGTAATAGTTAGATGCAGCTTACTTTAATCCTGGGGGGAAAGAAGCGGAGGGCATTTACTAAGCAATTACGTGTAATTGCCAGGTACTTTTCCATGATTATCTCATGTAGCTCTGATCACACCCTGGGATGGGAGATTCTGACAGTCCCTGCTCCACAGAGAAGGCAGCTGGCCTGCAGTTTGCTCTAGGTCACAAAGCTGGAGGCAGCAGATGTGGAGTTTGAATTGGGATCTAAGTTAATTTAAAATTAACTTTTTCAATAGGTAGTATATATGCACGTACAAAAACTAACAGATATAAAAGGGGATACATTAAAAAATACTTTTTATCACCAACCCTGGCCACTGAAGTCCCCTCCCAAGAAACATCTATTGTAATCAGGTTCTAATGTATATATGTTAGGCCATTCCTTCGTTGCTATAAGGAAATACCTGGCTGGGCACGGTGGCTCACGCCTGTAATCCTAGCACTTTGAGAGTCCGAGGTGGGCGGATCACGAGGTCAGGAGATTGAGACCATCCTGGCTAATACAGTGAAACCCTGTTTCTACTAAAATACAGAAAATTAGCCAGGCGTGGTGGTGGGCGCCTGTAGTCCCAGCTACTCGGGAGGCTGAGGCAGGAGAATGGTGTGAACTCGGGAGGCGGAGCTTGCAGTGAGCCAAGCCGAGATCGTGTCACTGCACTCCAGCCTGGGCGACAGAGCGAGACTCCATTTCAAAAAAAAAAAGAAAAAGAAAAACAAAAAAACGAAAAAACCTGAGACTGGGTGATTTATAAGAAAAGAGGTTTAACTGGCCCATGGTTCTCCAGGCTGTACAGGAAGTACAGTGCTGGCGCTCTGCTTCTGGGGAGGCCTCAGGAAGCTTACAATCATGGCAGAAGGCAAAGGGATAGCAGGCATTTCATGTGGTAGGAGCAGAAGCAAGGAGGGGTGTGTGGTACCACACACTTAAACAACCAGACCTTGTGAGTACTCACTCACCATTGCAAGGACAGCACCAAGACATAAGGGGTCTGCCCCCATGACCCAAATACCTCCCAGCAGATCCCACCTCCAACACTGGGGATTACATTTCAACATGTGATTTGGGCAGGGACAAATATCCAAACTCTATCAGTGTACTTTTAAGGCATTTTATTCATACACAAGCATACATTTATGTAATAATTATTACTATTGCCATTTTACAATAATGGTAACATACCCTATGATGCTGTCAGCAGTTTGTTTTCTTAGAGATTATATCCTTTATGGTCATAGGATTTATTTCTCTAAATTGACCAGACTTTTGTGGTAATGAGTGTATATTGGCCAGCATTTGGTGGTTTGTAATCTTTGGTTCTCACAAACAATATGACAAAGCATATTCATACACATCCATCATTCACACAAGTTCAAGTACACACAGTCGCACAAGTGTAATGTAGGATGAATTCCTAGAAGTGAAATTTCTGAATCAGGAGATACATGCAAGTTGCATGATAAATACTGGCAATTTGTTCCTAATCAACATTGTACCAATTCGTGGTTCCACCAAAGATGTATGAGGGTACCTTATTTCCCTACAGTGTTGCCAACAATGTGTGATTAAACTTTTAAACTTTTTGATCCTTGTCAATGTGAAATCTGGCAGGCTTTTTTTTTTTTTAAGTCAGCATTTCTCAGTAGTCTCACTATACATTTATTGTGAGTGAGAATGGGCATTTTTTCAATGGTTTGCACCATGCTTATTTCTTTTTGGGAAGTAACTATGTATATTATTTGCCTTTTCTATTCCATTGGGCTGTTTTTTAATTTTATTCAAGAGATTTTTTAACATGTTAAGAAGAATAGTCCTTTGTAAATTATTTTTCTCAGTATATCATTTTCTGATTTTGTTTATGGTGTTTCTGCTTGTTAATTTTTTTCCAAAGAGGTATTCAGTTGTTTCAATAGCATTTTTGAACAGACTGATATTTTTCATTGATATATAAATAATAAATTTGTCATATGTAGTTTGGTCTATTTCTAGACACTACCTAGAGTTTCCTGGTTGTTAGGATATAGAGATATAAATGAATAAGATCTAGTATTTGATAGCACAACAGGGTGACTACAGTCAGCAATAATTTGTAATACATTTTAAAATAATGAGAGTACAGTTGGAATGTCTGTAATACAAAGAGGTAATGAGTGCTTGAAGTGATGGATACCCTATTTACCCTAATGTGATGATTACACATTGTATGTCTGTATCAAAATATCTCAAGTACTCCACAAATATATACACCTACTATGTGGCCATAAAAATTAAAAATAAAGATATGGAGACATATATATTTTAACTTCTGTAGTTTTACAATAGTTTTATTTTTTCTTTTTGAGACGGAGTCTCACTCTGTCATGCAGGCTGCAGTATGATGGCACCAACGGGGCTCACTGCAACCTCCGCCTCCCAGGTTCAAGCAATTATCCTGCCTCAGCCTCCTAAGTAGCTGGGATTACAGGTGCCCACCACCACACCCGGCTAATTTTTGTATTTTTAGTAGAGATGGGGTTTCACCATATTGGCCAGGCAGGTCTTGAACTCCAGACCTCAGGTACCTGGACTGTAATACATTTTAATATTTGATAGGGCTAATCCCCCTTTCTTAATTTCGCCTGAAACTTTTGGGTTGGGCTTACTTGTTCTTGAACTTTAGAATCTACCCCTGTACTTCTAAGAAGACCTATTTTTTTATTGCGTTGCATTACATGTATAACTTGATTTAGATAAGACATCTTTATGTTAAACGGAGTATGCCTTTCCATTTGTTTAAATCATTTTTCATGTTTCTCAGTAGCATTTAAAAATTTTATTTGTGTAATTCAGGCACATTTCTTGTTAAATTTATTCTTACTGTAAATAGGATCTCCTCAGTTATATTTTCTAACCAGTTTCTGTTTGTGGAAAGGTTACCAGGAGTAGTATTTTTGTACTCAATCACCTACGTGTATTTCCTTATTGTTTATACTATTTTTTCATGTGATTCTTTGTATTTTACAGCATATAATTAAATAATCTGCATATACGATAATTTTAACTCCTGGTTAAAATTACTCTGCTTATTTTTTTCTTTGGTTTACTTACGCTAGCTAGACTCTCTGGAGCAATAATGTTAATTAACGCTATTGATTAAGGTGACTTTTCTTGTAGCAAACATTAATGACACTTTCTTCAGCAGTTATGCCAGTAGCTTTGGGGACATGTTACTAAGTATGTGTTGGTATGTGTATTTGTGGATGTCTCTGTCTGTATAATAAAATAATATTTTGAGTTTTTCATCAAGATTAGAGAATTTTATCAAATGCCTGTTCAATTATTTATGGAGATGATAAAATGATTCTTAATTTTGACAATATTTCATGAATTAAATTAATACAGTTGTGAAGTTTGAAATAAGTCTTACATTTTTTCTAAATCCCATATGCATCATAGTAAATTCTTTTTTTTTTTTTTTTTTTTTTTTTTTTTTTTTGAGACGTAGGTCTCACTGTGCATCACCCCAGGCTGGAGTGCAAGGTGGCCCAGATCTCAGCTCACTGCAAGCTCCGCCTCCCAGGTTTACGCCATTCTCCGGCTCAGCCTCCCGAAGTAGCTGGACTTACAGGCGTCCGCCACCACGCCCGGCTAGTTTTTGTATTTTTTTTAAAAGTAGAGACGGGGTTTCACTGTGTTAGCCAGGATGGTCTCGATCTCCTGACCTCGTGATCCTCCCGTCTTGGCCTCCCAAAGTGCTGGGATTACAGGCTTGAACCACCGTGCCCGGCCGATAGTAAATTCTTGTCTTTGTGAGTGCTTAGATTTGTTTTCTAATGTTTTAATTAGGGTTTTTTACACTGATATGCATAAGCAATACTGATCTTTACTTTGCTTTTTTGTGTGCTCTATTTATCAGAATATACATGATGCATGTTAGCTTCAGAAAAATAACCTGAAGCTTTCACTTGGTTTAAATAATATTGGGCCGATCTTTTCCTTATAGGTTTGGTAGAAGTAATCCGTGAAACATTCTGGGACTGGTGTTTTCTTTCAAGAAGTTTGCTTTGTCTCCACATTCTGTATTTCTTCTATACTAATTCATTTCCTTAGATGGTTCTTTTCTCTCCATCTGGGGTCATGCCTGGTAATTTTATATTTTCCTGGAATATAGTTTATTGGCATCCATTTTGGTTTGTTTACTAATGATTTATTGATTTTTCATAAAGAGCTAACTTAAAGATTATTCATTCTTTTTTCCTGTTTTCGCTTTTATTATCATAACTATCTTACATTTTCCTGAGGTTAACTTTATTTTTCTTATATTTAATTTCATGAGCAGAAGACATATGCACTGATTTCCCTTATTTTTTGTTCATTAATTTAAGTACTTGTATATACAAATTTTCTTTTGAGCAAATGCTTTAGTTGAGCCCATAGAATATGTAATGTGGTTATAGTCATTGTCATTAATTTTAAATATTCCATGTATTCACATTGATTCATTTTTGACTCAGAGTGATTAGAGGACAATATCTGTGTGATTTCTGATTGGGGGAGTTTATTTAAGTTTTCTGTGTGGTCTAAAGGATAGTCAGTTCTTGGAAATGTTTTATGGACATCTAAAAGAATGACATATTTTTAGTTTTCAGGGATAGAGTTTGATATATGTAACTTTGCTACTTATATTATTTAGGCCATCTACGTCATCTTTTGGGTCTATTTTATCTGTTAAGCCTCCTATAATTAAAGTCTTTCTATTTTTCCTTATCTGTTTGGTAGTTTTTGCTTAACTTTTCAGGCTACATTGATACAGAAACACTGATGACTGTTTGGTCTTCCTTGTGAATGATACACCTTATCACACAATTTATTTTTCTTGTTTAATGCTTTTTTTCTAAATTCAGCCTTGTTTTATTCTAAGATAACTGGCCTCTACTTTCCTTTTTGTTGGCATTTGATAATATTCCTTTGCTCATCCTTCTATTTTCAAGTTTCTGAGACACTTTGCTTTAGGTATATATGGGGTACAGCATATGGTTAAGTTTTACTTTATTACTTGATTTGAGAATCTTTTACTTTTAATATGTGAGTTTAGCTCACTTTTATTTGTTGATATGAGAAACAGGTTTGGTCTCACTTTATGGTATTTTGATCACTATAGTGATATAGTGGCTAGAATCATTAGGTAAAGTTGCGAAGGCCTTTAACAATGGAAATAGAGAGTCGAGGCAAACATGCACATTTTCACCGTTCACAAGCCCCTAAGGAAGCTTCTTTAGGGAGTAAAATCATTGACCTTTTAATTCTGGAAGGACACTGGTGTGACATTAAAAAGGGACCATGAAAGATGAATCTAGACAGAGAAAATTAGAACACTTTAACCTCAGTTGTTATATATTTCATCAAATTCCCTCAATCTGTAAGTCTTAAATAATTTTATAATAATAATAATAATTATTATTATTATTATTGGCAACAATACCACTGAATGCTTACTTTGTGCCTGATCCTGTGCCAAATGCCCCTCAAATCTCTATGAGATAAAACTACTCTTACCCTCAATCAAACATAAGGAAATATATGCAAGGCTAACTAACGAGCTGAAGGTCACATAACCAACCAGTGCTACGGCCAGCATTAGAACCCAGTTCTGCCTGACTTTTGTAGCTTTTGCTCTAATTGCTGTAAATGGTCAGTTACCACATTGACACTATTATCTTAATAGAGTTGCATTCTCCATTTTCAAAGGAACATTGACCTGAGTGATATGTGAAATACACACACACATGCACTTCACCTGCTTTCAATTCTTTATACCTACGGAACAGTTTATGAGCTTGTAGCTAGCAGATGGCCACTTTGAGAAGTTCAAGTTTACTGATTTGGCCATGTATTTGGCTATGCAGAAAAAAAAGAAATGCCCATCAATGATTGGAATACAATAACAAATTATTATTATTGCGTAATAAGGAATGTAATGGCAGGCCGCTAGGGCTAGGGCATCTATTTGAGAATATCATCACGCTTGTGGAACTAACCCAAATGCCCATCAATGATAGACTGGATTAAGAAAATGTGGCATGTATACACCATGGAATACTATGCAGCCATAAAAAAAGGATGAGTTCATGTTCTTTGTAGGGACATGGATGAAGCTGGAAACCATCATTCTGAGCAAACTATTGCAAGGACAGAAAACCAAACACTGCATGTTCTCACTCATAGGTGGGAACTGAACAATAAGATCACTTGGACACAGGGTGGGGAACATCACACACCGGGGCCTGTCGTGGGGTGGGGTGAGGGGGGAGGGATAGCATTAGGAGATATACCTAATGTAAATGATGAGTTAATGGGTGCAGCACACCAACATGGCACATGTATACATAAGTACCAAACCTGCACGTTGTGCACATGTACCCTAGAACTTAAAGTATAATTTAAAAAATAAAAAAATAAAAAGACAAAAGAGAATATAATCGAGCAACTAGACTTCTTTTACTTCTTGTTTCAACAACCTTAACCATGTATTTCCTTCTGATTGTTAGAAGGTGGCTGCTGCATGTCTCGAAAGTGAATCTTCTTCTCATGAAGGAAGAGGAGGAACAACAAAGGTTAAAGGGCAAAGCAGCTTTACCCATTTGGGGAGAGAGAAATGTTCCCCAGGGAATTCTGCCTATGCATGGTTGGGCAGAACTGTGCCTTTGGGCTACCCTAAGCCAAGCCACAGGAGGCTGGGGTTTGTGGTTTCTGGTCTCTGTGGTAGAAGTAGACAACATAGAGCGGGGGTGGAACAAGAGTTAAGTGGGCCAGTCTGTTGAATCTGCCACACTGCCCGGGAAGAACTTACTTGTGTGAATAAGTGGTGGAAGGTCTTCCTTTTCTCCTAGCCCATGTGGTTCTGGACTAGTTACAGCCTCTCAGGGTCTTGGCTAATTCATCTGGAAAAGCAGAGCTAGGAACCCAACAGGGCTGGGCGAGAATGTAATGATCTATGCTTACAAAATTACCTAACCTGGCGCCTGGCACCTAAACATTAGCTCTTAAACAACACTGGTAGGTTCAATAACATTCCACTCTGTTAAAACTATTAATTAACTTAGGAGTATCAAAATACTCTTGCTAAAAATAAAAGATTCCCCAGAAAATGCAGGGGATTTATTTTGTCAACACTGAATTACAGTTCTCTCCAGGGCAGCTATTATTCAGTTCACCTACAGATTTCATGATTTATTCAATGTTTCGACTACTGACTAAACATTTAGCAGGTGCTATATACTTCCAATTTACTGCCCAGAGCATTTAAAGAAAACACAACAAAAAAGTCTTGCACAACATCCCATAGCTAAAAAGGAAGAAGACAGTGTAAATGTTATTTCAAGTATCTCTAACAGAAACATATTTACATTTCCAGACTCTGTTATTTCTCTACCTTGGACTGAATTATCCAGCATAGCTTCCCTGCCGTGGTAACTGCATGTGGTAATCGCAGTGGAGAAATTCCTTCCTGGCTTTTGTTTCTAATCTCTCAGGCTGGTATTTACATAAGTTTTAAACTCTGGTCTTGCTTCAGGAAAGTGAGTTTAATAAATTACCAAAGGCATCTAAATATGATCTTCATATGTAAATAGTTTCTACCAAAAAATAAACTGGCTGTGGTTTGAAGAACAGCAGCGAGGGGAAGGATAGCTTAAGGCCAGACGGGCACCATCCATCCCAAAGCAATGTTTCACACAATTTCTGGTCGTGTGTTGCTAAATGCGCTACAATGAGTTCTATGAAACTACACATGCACAGAATTTATCAGGTGAGGAATAAATTTTCTATAAGCCACCTTATCTCTGTTTTACATAACTTGGAGAAAGTTCTCTCTCAGGAACCTTAAGGGAAGGCAGAGTAAATATATTTCCTGTTTTAGCCGGGCGCGGTGGCTCAAGCCTGTAATCCCAGCACTTTGGGAGGCCGAGGCGGGCGGATCACGAGGTCAGGAGATCGAGACCATCCTGGCTAACACGGTGAAACCCCGTCTCTACTAAAATACAAAAAACTAGCCGGGCGCGGTGGCGGGCGCCTGTAGTCCCAGCTACTCGGGAGGCTAAGGCAGGAGAATGGCGTAAACCCGGGAGGCGGAGCTTGCAGGGAGCCAAGATCGTGCCACTGCACTCCAGCCTGGGCGACACAGCGAGACTCTGTCTCAAAAACAACAACAACAACAACAACAACAACAACAACAACAACAATATATTTCCTGTTTTAAATTTCCATAATGTGGAGTGATACCTGTTGGCTTGTCTCAGCAGGAAATGGACAAGCTGGATGCTGCTGAATGTAGTTTTAAAAGAAGAGCAATATGGCAGAAGGGCAAAATCTCTAAACTCAAGATTAGAGGACCTGGGTTCAGGCTCTGTCTTTGCCCCTTGCTACCTCTGTCACTATAAACTATACACTGTTGTGTGCTTCACCCTAGAGCTGCCTCCCCCCACCAGTAAAAAGGTGGGAAAAGCTAAACACTCGCCTTCTCAGCCATGTCTATAGCTAGAAACTCCCACCGTTCTGGCCAATGAGACATAAGCAGAAGTCTGTAAGCCAGTGGATGCCTGAGAAAGTGTAACTTTCCCAAGAAAAGAAAACAATATGGCGGATACCATTTCTTCCCACATTTCTTCTTCTCTTGACCATGTTGTGATGCCTGGACCCACAGCAGCCATCTTGTGATTATGAGGGAAAAGCCAAGACAGCAGCAGACAGGAGCCATGATGTCAGCGGGCTGGCTAACCCCTGAGGCGGTGGTCTGCCTCCAAGCATCTCCTTAGGAGGAACCTCTCCCCAGTTTCCAACCCCCAACACAGACACTGTAAGTTGGGCTTTCTGATACTTGGATACAAAACATTTCCAACTAACACAGTAACTATTTATGTTACTCTGTCATCTCCTCCTCTATAAAATGAAGAAAGAAGTAGCATACCCAAACCCACAGATACTATGAATCCTGAATAAAATAATGCATAACAAATATTTTGTTGATGAAGTTCAGAGACAAGGGACGTAAGTGCACGGAAAAAGTTGGTTTGTTTTACATAGTGAAAGTGGCTGAAAAAAGCTGGGAAAAGTACATGAGGTGGCGTTACAACTAATCTGCCTCAATTGTGCTTAGATACATGGCAGCAAAATAATATCCTCTGTGAAGTGCAAGCTTTTATTTTCTAATACCTTCGTTTTCCTTTGTTCTTTCTTCTTTGCCTCAAATACCTTCTCCATCCTTACTCCCCAGCCTGCCACACATATACCATAGCCCCTTTGTATGCATCATGATGCGGTTAGTTATTTTATTGGGTTATCTTTTAAAGAACTTGGGAAATACAGACATAGAGATGGGAGGGTTGTGTAGATAAGCTATCGTCTCTTAATCACTTGGCTCCCTGATTTCAGGGGCAAAAGAGAAGTGGCAATTTAACCAGCAGAAGGAACCAACATAAGGAGAGAAACTGTGGCAGGAAGTTTAAGAGTAAATGCAAGTCCCCCCAGGGATTTAAGGCTATCAAGGGAAGAAAGAGGAAGAAAAGCAAGTGGTCTTGACTGAGTACCCACTAGGTGGCAGGCTGCCACTATGGGAACTGCGGCCAGGGCGGGCTTCAAGAGCATGTGACCTATGCAGTTGCACAAGACCCTGACCTCAGAAGGCCTCGGGCTTGCTTTCGTGCTCTGCTGTTGCCATCTTGAAGTGCTTCATATGCTTGAACAAGGGGCCCCGAATTTTCATTTTGCACTGGGCCCAGAAAATTAGGTAGCGTCTCCTGACTGTAGCATCTTGTGTCATTTCAACTCGTTAACTCCTCTGTGAGGGAGATGATATGACGCTACCCCCAACTGAAAATGTTGAGACACAAGATATTGACAGTTGCCTGGAATCCACCGCACCCATCTAGTAAGGAGCAGAGCTAGAATTTAAACTCAAGTTGCTACAGCTCCAAGGTCATTCTGAGTTAATGCCAGAGAAATCCTTAGAAAACACAGCTGAATTCTGCAAATGTCCGGAAAGTAGGAATGAGGGGCTCCACAAAAGCAAAGTCTCCAAAGCCAAATAATATGAGTAGCCTTGAAGTGAGCACTGGGGCCATTTAGCCTCTTTTGTTTTATATGGGAGAGGGGTTATGGAAAGGATTTGGTGGTAACACCTTTGTTGCTTGGTCTTCCAGCTACCATCCCCTGAATGCTACTTATGTGTCACACTCTCTCCTAAGCCCTTTGACATTGGATCTTCACAGTCACCTTTTGCAGCAGGTGTGTAATTCATTACTCCTGTCGACACATGAGGAAATGCTACCTAAGGATCTTAGAATTTTGCAAACTTCACATCTGTGATTTTACTCCTATGCATAACTATGTTACAGGTTGGCCAGGCCAGGTATTATTAACTCTTTTTGACAAATAAAGAAATTAATTCCCAAGAAGATCTGGACACTTGCATAAACACATGAAATTAGTGGCACAGCTAAAACCAGAGCCTGGCCTTTTCATCTTGGATTCTTCTCCCACTAAAACATAAAACGATGAAAAGGAAAAACAAACACACAAACAAAAAACACAACTTATTTAGCCACTTTATAGCTCTCTTTACTAATGTTCCTTGGCAAAATGATGAGCAGTAATAGAACTGCATGAGAATTTATTCCAGAGTTTTTGATGGGTACATTCTTCTCAAAGTTACAGAACAATATTTGCCAGGGAAAATTAGGGCTGAGTACCAAAAAAAAAAAAAAAAA
>NW_016807544.1:1989752-2012968 GCF_001698545.2 Rhinopithecus bieti | reverse complement strand
AAAAAAAAAAAAAAAAAAAAAAAAAAAAAAAAAAAAAAAAATTCTCAGTCAATGTAAGCAACTCTATAAATTCATGTAGAAGCTTTAATACTGAACTCTGTGTGCAGAGTACACATTCCCCTGCAGAAACTCTGAGGGGAGCAATCGTTGCGCAGAATGAGCAAAGGTGAACCTGGTAACCTCAGGCTGTCCCCAAGAGCTGATGCCCTTTTATGGGCACCACATGTTACCCAAGAACACTTGCTTCTTTTTTTGATTACTAGAAATCCTGGGGCTGGAGTTTTCTGCTGGGGCCTCTTCAGATTGCTGCCTAAAGAAAATGAAGAAATCAATCTTGACCCTTGCAATCTTTTGATTTAGCAAGAGAACTGGGAGCAGAACTCTTTGCAATTGCCTATTGCGTCACTGAAGGCCATTCTTCCTTTTCCCATCAGAAGTGATACTCCGGGTGCCATGGCTCTAAAACCAAACCACAATTTTGTATGTAAATTATCCATGTATATCAATGATGGCAATAAAACCCAACAGTGGTCTTTTCTAGTGACAATGAATGGAGCACTTTGAGAATGTGGCCTCCTGCAGAGATGCTGTTCATCATCATCATTAGAAACAAAGAGGAAGAGGAAAGAGACAAACCACAGGAACAATACAAGGGAAATTGCCAGATCACCAGGAAATGTCTAGCCTGGACTTGGCTATAACAAGTTTATGCTGAATTCATTTGACTGAGTAAAATGGAAAAGCCACAATAATGTTTTCTTCCCTATTTTTTTTTTTTTTTTTTTTTTTTTTTTTTTTTTTTTAGAAAAGGCTCACTTGACCTTCAGCAGTAGGATTATCCCACTTTGATGAGAGTGCATTAAACATTAACAATCTTACTATGTTACTCTCCAAGGCCAAATTTTATTAGCATTTAGTTCTGACATTGGTTCTTGCTGGTGAATTATTTTAAAAATGTAAGAATCTGAGATTGTGTGATAAAAATCACATAGTCACATAATGGAGGTTATTAAAGGCCTTTGAAGATTTGAAACAGGCAGAACCAGCAGTATGTGAGGCTCTTAGTCACTGTTTTGCTTTCATTAAAATATTTTGTGAAGCAAAGGGCCTTTCCTTTTGTGAGATGATTCTGAGCAAGGCTTGAAAAACTTTAGGTGCATTGTCCCTTGTAGGAAATCAGGACTAAAAAAAGGTCTTCGCTTGTCTCTTCATTTCTTTAGCTAGAGTGATCACACACATTGCTTCCCTCCCTTTCTGTATTCTAAGAACAAGGTTGCCAGGTGGCTGGAACACAGCAGGACCCTGTTTTCTTATTCTGACAAGATGAATACCTGTTTTAATTTCAGGGAACTGGGAAGTAGGGGCCTGATTATCTTTCTCCAATATTATCCTTGTACTTGTGAATTCTGAACTCTTAATTATGATTTCTGACTATTGTGGGAGAAGCTGGAGTCACATGGGTCCCTGGAAGGGTCTGGATTGTTAATGTTCCTTAAAGCAATAGCCTGTGTCTTATGAAGGCTCAGGGGAGGCTGGTGGTGGAAGGAGCTCCACGTGTGTAAGTGATGTATGCAAATGTGAAAGTGGACAGTCATTTCCAAGGTGTGACTCCAGCCTTCACTGCAGAATCGACAAGCAGAGCCTCGGCCTTCAGAAAGGGCACTCCATGCAAATTAGCCACCAAATTGTATCTTGCCAAGACTTGGTTAAGTAACAATAAGATAAATGGAGAGAATCAGTTTCTTCTCTTCCAATGCTTTTCCCCAATAATTCAGCTAACGGCACACACTAGCCTCATTCCTTCTGACTAAATAGAAAGCAAAGAAAACCACTCTAAGGGATGGGCAGTGGATGTGTTGGAATAAAGGTCAAGGGGCCTAGGAATCAGCTCACTCTAGAAAGACAAAGCTCAGTATCTTATACCCAGCGGGGGCTCTTAAAATGAACAGTTTAACCTTTTGCTTCCTAGAAGACAGAGGAGAGAAACAAACCCTCCTCAAGAATAGCTGCTGACATCGCTGCTGCTGTATCTCTAGTCCCAGGCATCCTCTCTGACGGCCAGGAAGGGAAAGAGTCCTGGTGGCTTTGGAGCAGCCTTCCTGGACCCCGACTAGATCCTGTACCTGGCTCTGCTCAGCGGTGCACAGGGCTATGGGAACACCAGGGTGGAGAAGGTGCTGGAGGGTCATCAATAATGAATGACCAACCTGCCTAGAAGAGCTGGCGGAGAGGAAAGGATTGGGAGGCAGAAGGAGGAGACAGGCTGCTCTCTGAAAGAGCTGACACGGGCAGCTGGCACCCTGAAAACTCAGTTGATATCAACGTCAGGGGAAAGGAAAAGAGAAAGAGATGAGGATAGTGCCTTAAAATAAAGATTGGGACAAACTAACAGCCACACTGCCCAGAATACGTCTCTAGTTACAAAGACATTCTTCGAGTTTAATACTGATCACAGAAGGCAATCCCTATGGCCTGCGATTGTGGGTTCTCTCCTCCTTGGGCGATGGCCAGAGATTTGAGGGACCAGTCTGTCGCCATCATCTCCACTGATTTTTTCCGTGAGCATGAAAGAAAGACCCTCTTTAAAAGAAGACACAGTTTAAAAGGATTTGCTGCTGCTTTCAATGCATGTGTTCGTTCAAATGCATGAATTAATAATAAAATTCTATTTATCAAGTAAGCAGCCCAAAGTTCACAGTATTGCCTGAGGATTAGGTTAAGAAAAGTTTTCCAAACCAAGTGCAAATATACAAACTACCAGCATCGATCCCACTGAAAAACTTAGAAAAGCCCATAGTGAATGTCTGTCAGTTCATGAGCCGCCTCCCGATAAGACACATGTATATCCACTCATTCACTTATCCGCTTAGTCATTCATGCACTGAATGGACATGTAAGAGCCAAGCATGTGCCAAATGGTGTGCAAGGCTTAGGGTGCTAGGTTTGCAACCATGATTGCAAATCATGTTTCCTGGTCTGGATATACTTTCTTCCTACTATGGCTTGTAACCTGAGGTGGCAAGAAATTCAAGCTCTCACATCCACTGCCCTGTATACCAGCCTCATTCTGACCTCTGAGAATGCTGGGGAGGTGCAGGGGAAAGGGCAGCCTTGAAGACAGGCTTCCCTGGAACAGCTCCAGCTCCACATGAAATGCTTCTGTATAGACTTGCAAGGGGGGTGGGCAGCAACAGTGAACACATAATACAATATACAGAGGAGCTAAAAATAGGAATTTAAAATCAAGAGGACATTCCACACTAGCTAAAACCAATTACACATTGCAAAGAAACCAAACACTGATACTAAGGCCACTTACCCTATTATCCCTGTTGAGCGAGGCTTTTTAGAGAAAAAGATCCTAAAGTGAAGTGTAAAAGGCATGAAATGACTTGATGATTCATATCATTTCATCTAGATTTAGAGAACTGAGGGAGGTTCAAAGACTCCAAGCTTTCTGGCTCCAGCTGGCTTTTTCCTTTCTATCTCATTCTCTCTATAATAATTTAGAGGTAAATATTGCACCCCCTTTTGGCTAGTGCTAAATAGGAATACATGTATATTTTGAGAGCTGGACTTACATTTATTACTCATGGTTAAGTGCTCTGTATGAGAATCCTGCATATTGATCTGAGCAGATGCTTAGTATTTGTTTAAATATATTTGAACAAAATTTCATACTAATGTATAATTAACTAAGCAGGACTGTGTTGAGCATTTGCTGTGGCCAAGGCAGAGTTCTGAGGATGACTAGATGATTTGTCAAAGATCCTGCCTTCTCTGAGCATACTGATTTTTAGTGGACTATTTAAGACAAGTATACAGATAATTCTAAAGCAAGATAAAAAGTAGGACAGTAAAGGGAAGGAAAATATGAAGTTTGGAGGAGGCAAACACAATTTCTGTTTGAGATGATCAAAGGGGGCTTTGGAAGAAGGTGGATATGAGTTGAATCCTGAAGGACAGTTGGATTTGCTACATTCTGACGCCTGGAACATCATGGATACTCAATATTTGCTGTAGGGAAACTACAGAAGCATTTCTGTTAAAATCAAGAATAAGACAAAGACATCCTTTATCCTGTACTCAGCGTTGTTCTGAAGGCCAACCCAAAACAAACAAGGGAAAGACGTAAGGACTATAAAAATTGAAGAAAGGGAAGTAAAATTATCATATTTAAAGATGATATCACTGTACACCTGGGCAACTAGTATAAATAATAAAACATTTAATTAGATGGTTGGGGAAGCTCTTATCTAGAAATCAACAGCCTTACTATTTGTAAGTTACCACCAGTTAGAAAGTCTCAAAGGAAGAAAAGACTACTATTTAAATACCTAGGAATAAATGTAATGAGATATGTGGAAGAGCTAGATAAACTAAACTCTAAAACACTATCAGGGCATGAAGACCTTTAAAGAAATAACATGCACATCACAGTCTTTGAATGGAAAATTTGGCATCTTAAAGATTCAATTCTTCTTACTTTAGTATATGAATTTTCAATAATCCAAAAACAGCAATAGAATTTTTTCATGGAGTCATAGGCAAGATGATTTTAAAGTTCATTTGGAAAACAAAATAAACAAGAATAAGGAAAAGATATATACATAATAATGAATATTAAAATATTTTAAATATATAATAATTAAAACATTCTTGGTTTTGTGCATGAAGGCACAGATCCAGAAACAGTCTCTCAATATTTGATAAATATGACATTGTATGTTAATGGAAAAAAGAATTACTGTCAAATAATCAACTGTAAAAACAAAGTTATAGATCTTTATCTCATACCTTGTATCAGCATAGATTCCAGATGAATCAAATATTTTAATATAAAAGTGAAGCCATTAAAATCTTGACCATAACATCAGGAGAATTTTTTTAATGCAACTATAGGCATACCTCAAAAATATTGTGTGTTCAGTTTCAGACTGCCACAATAAAGCAAATATCAAAATAAAGCAAGTCACATGAATTGTTTGGTTTCCCAGTGCATATAAAAGTTATGTTTATATCGTAGTTGATTGAGTGTGCAATGGTATTATGTCTAAAAAACAATGTATGTACCTTAATTTTAAAATACTTTATGGCTAAAAAATGCTAAGGATCATCAGAGCCTTCAGCAAGTTGTAATCTTTTTGCTGGTGGGAGGTTTTGCCTTGATATTGATGGCTGCTGACTGATGAGGATAATGGTTGCTGAAGGTTGGGGTGGCTGTGACAATTTCTTAAAATAAGATCACAATGGCGTTTGCTATATCAGTTGATTCTTCCTTTCACGAAATAAGCCTCTGTAGCATGCAATGCTGTTTGATAGCATTTTACGCCCCCCCAACACATAAAAATTCTTTCAAAATTGGAGTCAATCTCTCAAACCCTGCTGCTACTTTATCAACTAACTTTATGTAATATTCTAAATACTTTGTTGTCCTTTCAACAACGTTCACAGCATTTTCACCAGGGGCAGATTCCATCTCAAGAAACCACTTTCTTTACTCATCCATGAGAAACAACTTTTCATTTGTTTAAGGTTTATCATGAGATTGCTGCAGTTCAGTCACATCTTCAGGCTCCGCTTCTAATTCTAGTTATCTTGCTATTTCCACCACATTTGCAGTGACTTCCTCCACTGAAGTCTTGAACCCCTCAAAGTCATCCATGAAGGTTGGAATCAATTGCTTCTAAACTACAGTTAATGTTGAAATGTTGGCCTCCTCCCAGGAATCAAAACTGTTCTTAATGACATCTAGAATTGTGAATCCTTTCCAGGAGTGTTTCAATTTACTTTGCTCAGATCCAAGAGGAATCCCTATCTATGGGAGCTCTAGCCTCACAAAGTATATTTCTTAAATAATAAGACTTGGAAATCAAAGTTACTCTTTGTTCCAGGGCTATAGAACGGATGTTGTGTTAGCAGGCATGAAAACAACATGCCTTGTATATTACACATTCAAAAGGCTCTTGTGTGATGAGGAGCATTGTCAATGAGCATCAATATTTTGAGAGGAATCTTTGTTTTTGAGCAGTAGGTCTCAACAGTGGTCTTAAAATATTCAACAAATCCTGCTGTAAACAGATCTGGGCTTTGTTGTTCCATTTTTAGGGCACAGGCAGAGTAGATTTAGCATCATTCTTAGAGGCTCTATGATTTTTGGAATGGTAAATGAGCATTGGCTTCACCAGCTGCACTATCCCCTAACAAGAGAGTCAGCATGTCTTTTGAAGCCAGGCATTGACTTTTTAAAATTTTCTCCATATCAGCAATAAGGCTGTTTTGCTTTCTTATTATTCCTGTTTTCACTGGAGTAGCACTTTTAATTTTCTTCAATAACTTTTCCTTTGCATTCACAACCTGTCTAATTATTTTGCCCAAGAGGTCTAGCTTTTGGCCTATGTTGGCTTTTGACATGCTTTCCTCACCAAGCTTAGTCATTTCTAGTTTTGTTTTTTTGTTGTTGTTGTTTTTTGTTTTTGTTTTTTTTTTGAGATAGAGTCTCGTTCTATCACCCAGGGTGGAGTACAGTGGCGTGATCTTGGCTCACTGTAAGCTCTGCCTCCCAGGTTCACACCATTCTCCTGCCTCAGCCTTCCTCCCAAGTAGCTGGGACTACAGGCGCCTGCCACCATGCCTGGCTAATTTTTTGTATTTTTAGTAGAGATGGCATTTCACCGTGTTAGCCAGGATGGTCTCGATCCCCTGACCTCGTGATCCACCCAAAGTGCTGGGATTACAGGCGTGAGCCACCGCGCCCGGCCTCAAGCTTTTAATTTAAAGTGAGAGATGTATGACTCTTCCTCTCACTTGAACACTTAGAAGCAATTGTAGGGTTATGAATTGGCCTAATTTCAATATTGTGTCTCAGAGAATAAAGAAGCCTGAAGAGAGGGAGAGAGATGTGGAATGGCCAGTTGGTGGAGCAGTCAGCACACACACAGCATTTATTAAGTTCTCTATCCTTTATAGGTGTGGTTTGTGGTGACCCAAAGCAATTATAATAGCAACATAAACAACACTGATCACAGATCACCATAAAAGAAAAAATGATAATGAAAAAATTTGAAATATTTTGAGAATTACCAAAATGTGACACAAAGACATGGAGTAAGGGCACGCTTTTGGGAAAATGGCACTGATAGACTTGCTTAATGGAGAGCTGCCGTAAACCTTCAATTTGTAAAAAAGTAATATCTGTGAATCACAACCAAGCAATGCACAATAAAATGAGGTTCTCCTACACAGAGTGGAGAAGATGCGTCTGTATGTAACCCAAACACCAGAATCCACAAAAGAAGGTAAATTTGACAACATAAAATACAAATCTAGGCAGCAAAACCTACTATAAACAAAGACAAATGATAAATGACATTTCAACTTCATATCGTAGGAAAAGGGGTAATTTATTCAATAAAGGAAAAGCTTCTTCGAGTCAATAAGAAAAAGGCCAGAAACACAAATGACTCGTAACCATATGAAAAGACAGTTGCCCTCACTTCTCATAAAAATGTAAACTAAAACCACAAGGACTTGACATTTTTCACCTCTCCTCTTGGCCAAGATCAGAAAGTTTGGTAATGTCCTGGGTTGACGAGGATATGGGGAATAGACTGTTGAGCTGCCTGTGGGGGTCTAAATTGGTACACATTCTATGAACAGCAATTGGTAATGTTTATTAATTTTTTTTTTTTTGAGACAGAGTCTCGCTCTGTTGCCCAGCCTGGAGTGCAGTGGCATGATCTCAGCTTACTGCAACCTCTACCTCCTGGGTTCAAGCAATTCTCCTGTCTCAACCTCCCGAGTAGCTGGGACTACAGGCACATGCCACCGGGTCCAGCTAATTTTTGTATTTGCAGTAGAGATGGGGTTTTACCATATTGGTCAGGCTGGTCTCGAACTCCTAACCTTCAGGTGATCCACCCCCGCCTCGGCCTTCCGAAGTGCTGGAATTACAGGTGTGAGCCAATGTGCCTGACCAATGTTTATTAAAATGTAACGTGCATAGCCTTTGACCCATACTTTAATTATAAGAATTTACTCCTTCAGATGCAAGATGACTTCAGATGCAAAATGTGGAACAGAAAATTCACTACAGCATTGCTGTGGAACCAAAGAGTAAAATCCCAGTGTCTACCAACAGGGAACAAGATAAGTAAATTGGTTCCTATTCATACTATAGAGTTCTGTGCAGCTACAAGGAAGAGCAAGGGATTGCTGTATGCAGTAATGTGGACTGGTTCTAATCACCTCCTATTCACCCACTTGGTAAAGGTGGATCCTCTGCTCTAAATAATATGAGACGGTCAGACACACAACACCCCACACCAGACAAAAGAGACAGATGGTAGTTTATTAGTCACATACACTTGCAGCCTGGGGGAGGAGGACACTGTTCACCATGCAGGGCCACACAGGGGCTACAGTCCAGATCCAGAGCAGAGCAAACTACAGGGGCTGTGGGAGGCCGGCTATGTAGTAACAAGGAGGAGAGGTGACCTCAGGCTCCTATAGGAGGATGTGACTAATGTCATGGGCTGGCTGGGAGGTGAAACCTGTTAGGTTGAGAAATGGGTCGGGCCCAGCAGGCCCACATGATAGAGGAACCATGTAGGTAAGGAGACTCTCTCTTTGGGAAGGTTGGGGGGAATATCTGGTAGAAGTAGGGAAACTCAGGACTTTTGGGATCAAAGGCAGCACATTAAATTTTAAGTCTTACAATACAGAAATGATATCTTAATAGGTGAAAGAAGAGGTTTATAATACTGTGGAGAGTATGCTACTTTTTAGATGAAAGTAGCATATGGATGCTAATATGTTTGTGTCACGCATAGAGTATCTCTGGCTGAAACACACAACACAAAATAAATAATAATAGATTTTTATAGGGAAGGAAATTAGTTGATTGAGGATGGGGTGAGAAGGAGTCCATTTTTGCTGCGAAATGTTTTGTATCATGTGCATATACCCACGAATAAATATGATTTCTTGAAAATGCCTTTATTGAATTAGCTAGCGGAGTCAGAAACTCATGGGGGAATATAAGGGAGGCTGGTTTTTTGTTTGTTTGTTTTTTGTTTTGCTTTGAGACAGAGTCTCACTGTATCTCCCAGCCTGGAGTGCAATGGCACAATCTTGGCTCACTGCAACCTCCACCTCCTGGGTTCAAGCAATTCTCCTGTCTCAGCCTCCTGAGTAGCTGGGATTATAGGCACATGCCACCATGCCTGGCTAATTTCTGTATTTTTAGTAGAGATAGGATTTCACCATGTTGGCCAGGCTGTTCTTGAACTCCTGACCTCAGGTGATCCACCCACATCCACCTCCCAAAGTGCTGGGATTACACGTGTGAGCCACCATACCTGGTCCGGAAGTTGGTATTTTTAGTTACATCAATGATGTGGTACATGACGAAAAGCAAGGGTAAATAACAAAAAAAGAATGTAGATAAAGGAAAGGTATCTTGGACTTTAATGGCTTGCATTAGTCTGTTCTCATGCTGCCAATAAAGATATAAAAAGAGGTTTAATGGACTCATACTTCCACATAGCTGGGGAGGCCTCACCATCATGGCAGAAGGCCAAGGAGGAGCAAGGGCATGTCTTACATGGTGGCAGGGAAGAGAGCATGTACAGGGGAAGAGCCCTTTATAAAACTATCAGATCTTGTGAGACTTATTCACCATCACAAGAACAGCATGGGAAAAATCTGCCCCCATGATTCAGTTACCTCCCACTGGGTCCTTCCCACCACATGTGGGAATTATGGGAGCTACAATTCAAGATGAGATCTGGGTGGGGATAGCCAAGCCATATCATGGCTGTACCATAGAAACTGAGGGCAGGAAGGACTGAGTTAACACACTGTGTGTGGATGTGTGGATGTGTCTGTGCGTGTATGTGTTGGGGGCCTCCGAGGCCGTTTGGAAAGGTAGATTTTAAAATTATGATTGCTTGGATTTACTTCAGTAATGATGCAGGTTCTGAAATTTCAAAAACATTAGAGGAGGTATGAGTTTTGTATGGGTTTCCAATAAGTATTCTAAAAGGGGGGAAGCTTGATAAACATTGGGGTAGAGAAAAAAGAATTAGAAGTGGGAAGGACAAGACTTTGCCCTGAGTTCTTTTAGTGACAATGAACTTTTGCATTGTGTCTTGCACTTTACACAGAATTTATATAGTGATGCTCTCCCGGTTCCCTGGTTGAAAGAGGTGGCACTGTAGCCATTCTTCTTGGGTTCGAATCTTGGCTCTGCCACTTTATTGGCCATGGGCAAATTATTTTACTTCTCTGTGCCACTGTTTCCTACCCTGTAAAATGTGTCTACTCTTGTTATAGTACCTACTGTTATTACCACTCAATAAATGGCAGAGCTATCGTTATAATTGACTATGACTCTATAACATAGGAGAGCAAGTATCACCTCTTCCACTTTGCAGATGAAGAAGCTGAGGTTGGGATAATGAAGTAATTTATTCCAGGTCATACAGATGCTTAGAACCAACTGAAGTTAAACTAGATTTCCAAATCTGTTCATCTTAGAGGTTCCTTATTAATAAATATATATAATTTATTTTCCACCTATAAGCAGTATTATAAGTTTTATCATGTCCCCCAAAATTCATATGTTGAAGTCCCCACCCCCAGTGCTTCAGAATGTGACCTTATTTGAAGTAGGGCTTCTGCAAATGTAATTAAGGTTGTCTTGGGGTAGGGTGGTTCCCTAATCCAGTGTGAGTGGTGCCCTCATATAAAGGGGAAACGTGGAGACATACAGGGAGAACATCATGTGAAGATGAGGGCAGAGGTGGGAGAGATGCTTCTACAAGCCAAGGAACACCAAAGCTTATCAGCCAACAACATAAGCTAAGGAAGAGGTGTGGCACAGATTCTTCTTGGCAGCACTCAGTAGGAGCCAACACTGCCAACATCCCAATATTGGACTTCTGGACTCCAGAACTAAGACCACAAATTTCTGTTTAAGTCACTCAGTTTGTGGTACTTCGTTGTGACAGGCCTAGCAAACTGATACAACCAGGGAGTAGCTTCTGACCGGGATAGTTTCCTATGTGGTAAGAGAGAAAATGAGAAACAGGATCACAGTTTTAGCTTCTCCACACTGAGAAACTAAGACATGACTCTATGAATTAAAAAACAAATCCTTCAAGGGCTAATGATAAATACTTCACTGATGATACGTTGATTTGAAATGTCAGTCTGGAGTAGTCTAGAATGATACACAAAACACTCTCTCCTGAATCAGGGATGCACACACATTTACTTCACTATGAAACCCATCAATCTGAGTATGAGACAAATAAATCCAAAGTTCCCATTTATTTACATTGGTCAAAGATGACATCTTTTATTTCTTTTATATCTTCTCCAAATTGTTTCCCCTGCTCGGTACATGTTGACACTGTTCTTTCTGAATCTGAAAACTTGGAGAATATTGGATGGTATTACAAATCCTACCTTCATTTCACACAAGCTGAGCTATCGCTGCTGCTTTGAATATAATGCTGTGTTCCACCAGTATATCAAATCAGGAGATTCCACAAGTAATACATAAATCATATTTTCCCCCTCTAAAGTTCTGTGAACTATAATACTTATTTTATTCTTGCATATTTCTGTCATGGCCACCCTGCCTCATTTAACACCCATTTAGTAATGATCAAGATCTCTTTCAGTGTACAGGACACATCACAGTCTCATCTGTGTTGCATTTTTTCACTCAGATGAACCTGGTGCTTGACTCACAGAAAAGGTCAAAGAAACAGTATACACATCAACTCCAGTTGACAAACATTTACTGACCACTGCCAAGATGCCAGGCACATGGACGTTCCGCATGCCTGCCTTCAAGGAGACGCCAGACTCAGATGAGTGGATATGAAGGAATTGTCTGTCTATGCCACTCCCTTCACTGACAATTGAAATGTCATTTCGAGACGTCTCACAACTCAGTCATATTAGTCAACAAATACTTTGCTTAGTCAACAACTAAAGTTAGACCATAAAAATCCAGGTGTTTAATAAATAAACCAAAAACTCATGATATTCCCCAAATATATCTTATCAAAGTGTGACAAGCTGAGACGGAATGCTTTTGTTATACTGGAATAATCAGGTCTGCAGGTACATTGTACTGTCACCTTCCCATTGGTTTCCTGTCTGCATATTCTTCCAACTCAAGCAATGGAGTCTACCTAACTTTCATCTCTAGGTGAGTTTCAGACCAGCAATCTATTTCACCTTTCTGAGCCTCACGTTTCATTTTTTTAATCTATAAATTGGGTGTAGTATAACGTATTCAAGTTTTATGGGTATAGAATACGGAAATCTATGTTAAAGCAGTTTTTCTAAACAATCGATAGTATCAGAAAAAAATAAAGATAGAGAAAATGTGAAAGCCACTATCAATACTTTGATCTCTTCAAGTTCACATGGTATGTTGACTAGGATAGATCATACGCTAGAAAAAGCTAGTTTCTTAAGGCGGAAATTTAGATCATTGATTTAAATAATCTGAGAGCAAATTAAACTCAGGGTAAGTAAAAGAACGTAGTAGTAAAGAGGAGAAATGAAATAGAAAATTTATAAACAATAGAGAAAAATGACTAAAACCAAAAGTTGGCACTTTAAAAAACTAATGAAATTTATAAACTCTTATTTAGACTCATTAAGAAAAAAATGAGAGAAATGAAGATTACTGATATTAGGAAAGTGAGATGGGACTCGCTACAGATTCTACAATCATTAAAGGATAACAAGGCTGAATGGATATTTCCCCAAGAAAGATACATACACATGGCCATCAAGCACATGGGAAGATGCTCAACATCATTAGCCATTAGGGAAATGCACATCCAAAGCACAATGAGTTTCTACTTCACACCCACTAGGATGGCTGTAATAAAAAAGACAGATAATAACAAATGTTAGCAAGGATGTAGAGAAACTGAAATCCTCCTGAACTGCTGGTGAAAGTCCAAAATGGTGCAGTCATTTTGGAAAACAGTCCATCAGTTCTTCAGAAGTTTAAATACAGAGTTACATTATGATCCAGAAATTCTTCCCCCAGGTGTATTCCCAAGAGAAATAAAAATGTATGTTCACACAAACATTTGTACATGAATGTTCATAGCAGCATAAACCTTAAAAACATTATTCTAAGTGAAAGAAGCCAGTCGCAAAAGACCACATATTATCTCATTTATATAAAAAGTCTAGAACAGGCAAATCTACAGAGACAGAAAAGAGAGGAGTGGTAGCCTAAGGCTGGGTAAATAGGCTGGGGAGGACTGGTATGGGAACATGGTTTCTTGCTAGGGTGATAAAAAATGTTCCAAAATTAGCTGTATAGCTAAATGTCTTTAAAAACATTGAATTGTATACATTAAATGGTAAATTGTGTTATACGTGAGTTATACCTCTATAAAGATGCTACCATAAAACCTACAAAACATAATAAAAGATAATATGGAAATTGTATGAACAAATTCATGCCAATAAATTTAACAACTTACAGGAAATGAACAAATTCCTTCAAAGGCTGAAATGAACAAAATTACCCAAGAAGAAAGAGAAAAATTGAATAGCCCTGTGTCAATTAAAGAAATTTCACTCATAAATACAAACTTCCCACAAAGAACCCTCCCAGCCCGGATAGGTTCCCTGGCAAATTCTACTAAATGTTTGAGGAAGAAAATAATAAAATCCTCCACAAATTCTTTGAGAAGCAGAGGATAGAACATTTCAAATTATTTAAAAGGCCAGTGTTGCCCAGACACTAAAACAAGTTATAAGAACATTAGGACCTGGCGCGGTGGCTCACACCTGTAATCCCAGCACTTTGGGAGGCCAAAGCAGGCGCATCACAAGGTCAGGAGCTTGAGACTATCCTGGCTAACACGGTGAAACCCAGTCTCTACTAAAAACACAAAAAATTAGTCAGGTGTGGTGGTGGGCACCTGTAGTCCCAGCTACGTGGGAGGCTGAGACAGAAGAATGGTGTGAACCTGGGAGGCAGAGCTTGCAGTGAACTGAGATTGTGCTACTGCACTCCAGACTGGGTGACAGAGCGAGACTCTGTCTCGAAAAAAAAAAAAAAGAACATTAATGACAATATCTCTCATAAACACAAACACAAAAATCATTAGCAAAACATTAAAAACTTAAATGTATCAATATATAAACAATAATAATAATATATTGTGGCCAAGTGAAGTTTAACCCTGGAATGAAAGTCTGGTTAACATCCTAAAATTAGTCAATATAATTCAACACATTAATAGATTAAAAGGAGAAAAACCAAATGACCATCTAAATAGATGCAGAAAAGCATTTTAAAAGCATTCATAACTCTCTATAAGAAAGAAAAAATTCTCTCACTATAATACTCTAGTAAATTAAAATTTTATCCCACCATAATGTAATTCTTGACGATGTCAGCTATAAAATCGTCTGCAAGACAGGGCAGGAAATGATCAGTATATAATATTAAGTACTATTTTACATGGCTATAATTAATCAAAGATATAAACAAACCAAAACAAATTAGCAAACATGGTAGATAAATAAAATTCTATAATCTTCAAAAAAACCTTTTACATAAAGAATTTATCAATGTAATATGTTAAAATACTATTTATAATAGCATCTCCAAATAGAAAGTACTTAGGAATACCTTTAATGAAAGGTATGTGAGACATATATGGAAAACATCAAAGTACTGTTGAGGGAAGTTAAAGAAGATCTACATAAATAAGATATACCATGTTTAAGGATTAGAAACTCAATATTCTTAAGATGTTGGTTCTTTTCAAATTTATCTAATGACTTAATAGATCTCAATTAAAATTTCTGAAGATGTGTTATAGAAATCGATAAACTGATTCTAAAATTTATACAGAAATGCAAAGGACCTAGAATATCCCAAGCATTCTTGAAATAGAAGAACAAAGTTGAAGGACTTACTCTATCTAATTTCATGATTAACTATAAACATACAAATCAAGAGTGTGGTTTTGGTGAAAGAAAATAGAAGCAGGACAATGAAATAAAACTGAAAGACCAAAAGCAGCCCCACATATATATGGTCAAATCCATTTCAACAAAGATACCAAAGCAATTCAATTGAAAAAGAAACATATTTTCAAGAAATTGAACTGGAATGACTAGATAGCCATGTGGAAAAAGAAAAGAACTTTGAATCTTACCTCATATCATATGTAAAAATTAACTCAAGATGAATCACAGACATAAATGTGTAACTTAAAAGTATAAATATTCTAGAAGAAAATATAAGAGAAATCTTTATGACTTTGAGGAAGGCAAGATTTCTTCAAACACAGAAAGCAATAACCATAAGAGAAAAATATCTCTAAATTTAACTTCAAAATTTAAAACTGATTATCGAAAGACAATCTCAAGAAAATAAGCAAACTACAGATTGGGAGAAAATATTTCCCAGACCTATATCTTATAAAGAACTCCTACAATTTAACAATAAAAAGACAACACAATTTTTTAAAGGGCAAGCATCTGAATAGACGTTTGACAGAAGATAGGTGAATAGCCAATAAGTACTAGAAAAGGCAATCAACATTATTACAGAGAAATGCAAATTAAAGCTACATGAGAAACACACCCAATAGAATAGCTAAAATTTTAAAGGCTGACAATATTAAGTGTTGGCAAGGATGTGGAACAACCAGAAAGCTCATACATTGCATGGATGTGTAAAACGGAAAATTGTTGTGAAAACTCTGATAGTTTTTTTCTTAAAAGATATACATCACTCTCATCACTCAGCAATTCTACTCCTAGGCATTTATCCTAGAGAAATGAAAATATATGTCCACAAAAAACCTTGAACAAGACTTTTCATGGCAGCTTTTAGACATTCCAAGTGTCCATCAACAGGAGAATGGATAAACTGGCATATTCATTCACACAATGGAACACTACTCAGGCATAAAAAGGAACAAGGTATGGCCATATGCTGCAACATGGATAAATCTAAAAAATATGCTGAGTCAAAGAAAGTAGACACAAAAGAGTACATATGGTATGATTCCGTTTATACAAAGTTCTAGAATAGAACCAAGTGTGGTGATAGACATCACATCTGTGATTGCTTCTGGGTGGGAAAGATTAATGGGGAAGGGGAATAAGAGAACTTTCCGGCATGATGGAAATGTTGTAGATTTTGGTAGAGCTGTGGGTTACATAAGTATAGTCAACACAGATCAAACTGTGCACTTAAAAGCTATGTATTTCACTGTATGTAAATATACCTCCATACAAACAAATAACTGAAACAAACTTCTACCGAGATCTTTAAATGCACAGCTGATGTGCTATTTCATTCACATGGTAACAAACGCTAATAGCAGTTTCCTTTATGTATTTATTTTTATTTACTCTCTTCCCACTGGCTGCTTAAATCCAATAGAATGTCAAATACTAATATTATATTAAGCCATACAATTCTATATTACCCTACATAAAAACATCCCAAATATATATAAGCAACCAAAGACTTTAAAGAAGGGGAACTGAAAAGGAAAGGGTGTTTTATACCAACAAAACCTGGTAAAAATGTTGTCACCTAAAATTATTTTATTTCTTTGTGCCTCCGTTGTTTCACTTTCAGTGATGAAATCAGTGACTCTCCAAACTGGGTCCTGGGGGAGTCTCAGCAGCTCTCTCTGGGCCAGCCGGATCTGGGGAGGCGTTAGTGGGACACTCCTTGTTTTTCCTCTCCAGCTGCGCCAGAGCACTCTCTCTTTTTCACAGTTGCGTATACTGGAGTTCTAGATAAGATTTTATTTGAACAAAGGGTTCTGATGTTAAAATGTATGTAAAAGCATGCTAAGTTTCCTCCTAATTTTATTATCCTACCATTCTAAGATGGAGATTGGTGGCTGATATGGTTTGGATCTGTGTCCCCACCCAAATCTCATGTTCAGTTATAATCCCCCATGTTGGAGGTAGGACCTGGTGAGAGGTGACTGGATCCTTCATGATTGGTTTAGCACCACCCCTTTGGTGCTGCTCTCGTGACAGAGTTCTCATGAGATCTGGTTCTTTAATAGTGTGTGATATCTCCCCCTGCCACCTCCTGCCCTGGCCATGTGAAGTGCTGCTCCCCCTTTCACCTTCAGCCACAATTCTAAGTTTTCCTGAGGCCTCCCCAGAAGCCAAGAAGATGCCACCATGCTTCCTGCACAGCCTCCAGCAACATGAGCCAATTAAACCTCGTTTCTTTATAAATTATCCAGTATCAGGTATTTCTTTACAGCAATGTGAGAATGGACTCATCACAATTTTGGACAGAACAAACTTCGTAAATGGACTATGGCTTTGGTAATAATACCCAACAAGCCCCCTAACCAATAAACTCATCTTCTTTGGGGTTCCTCTTACCTGGGGCACTTTTCCAGTCTACATCTCTGCTGGAATTGCTCCCACCACCCACTCCCAGTCTGTAGATGTGGGTTAAGGCAGCCATGTTTGAACCATGTGGCTCTACTCATTTCAATAACATCCAATTGGATCAAAGGTTAACCCTTATCCTAATACAGGAAAATCAGGTCCCTCTTCCTCCCACTTATCTAGACCATGTTAAGTACCCTAATCCATTAGGAAAGGTGCTTATTCTGGTTGGAGACAGCCTGTGAACAAATGGTACCTCTGTCTGAATTACAAAAAGGACCTCTTGTGGTAGAAGGCATGGAGAAGCAGAGCATTGCTGTATTTCAGGTCCCACTTGCCCCCTTGGCTAGGCACTGTCACACAGGATACAGCCTGCGTGCGTATTCATCAGCAGTACCTCTGCAGTAGCTTAGCCCAGGGACTGGCAAACGAGGGTCTGTGGGCCAAATCCAGCCTGTCCCGTTTCCACAAATAAGTTTACTGGAACAGAGCCATGCTCATTTGTTTACTATTATTTGTGGCTACTTTGGTGCTATAAGAGCAGAGCTGAGTAGTTGCTACAGAGACTATATGGTTTGCAAAGTCTAAAATATTTATTATCTGGCCTTGGCTTAGCCCATGTCTGATATTCATTTTCTTCAGGTCCATACTCCAAAATAATGAAATGAGTCTACTGCTGAGTACCGAATATACCACCAGTTAACCACCAACTGGTGGTATATTGGAGCTGAAAGGTTGCTACTGACTACTTGGTCGGCATTTGCTTTTAAATAAAATGCAATGCTGGGTCCTATGGATTCTAAGAATATATGGATCCTATGGATTCTAAGAATATATGGAACTTTGTTTCTATTTAAGGGAAGTGGATGGGGAAGAAGGAAGGAGGAGAGAGGAAGTGGGAAAGAGGGAAAGGGAGGGGGGAAAAGAGGGAGAGGGAGAGAGAAAACAAACACTAGCCCTTCGGAAGAAATTTTCAAAACCTCACCCCAATCACAATTTGAAGAACATTGTGAACCTCAAATTGTTCTACGTTTTTTGCAAACAGACCTCATCTGTTGCTTTACTATTTTTCTGTGCTGTCTCAGCGATCTTCAACATGCAGAGAGACTACGAATAATAATTGGAGATAAAACACAATTATCTTGAACTTGTTACATGATAATGGCAAAGAATGAACCAAAATAGATGGATGGGAGGTTCTGATGGGAATACCCAGTAGGACACCCCCTTGGATATAACTGGAAGCAGATTTGTGTTTAGTTTCTCTGAGAGGGGTCAAAGAAGCTAACTAGCACAGAGTGATGTTTTGGCTTTTTTTGATTTCTGTTTTGGCACAGGAGCAGTTAGAAAGGGATGAAATTCTTAGATATGCAGAATAATCACAATACAAATATATCCAGGGAAATGTCAGTAGCTTTCAGGGATGAGAAAGAGCCTCGCATGTGAGACCAAAGGTTGTTGGAAAAGTGATGCATTCAGAAAATGCAACATTGTTCTTAATCCATCAGCCCATGTCAAGGTCCCTGTGTCATCCATGCCAGGACAGCTCTGGGCCAGTTCAGGAGGTGGTAAGATTTCAACTCCTCATGTACCTTTATAAAGAAATCTCTCAAGAGGGCAAGACTCCCTCCTTCCAGTGGATGGACTGGTCCACCTTTTATGCTCTTAAGAAACTATACATCCGTAACATCTTGCTATGTCAAGAAAACTTTGGGTTCAGTTCATCTTGCAGAAAGAATTACTAAAGGAGAACAAGAGCAGGTCAGGCCTGCAGAACCCTGTAGTTTTGAAAATACCCAGTAGAGGGCACTGTTAAAACAGTCTGATGGGAAAATAAAAGTTAACTGAACAGACAAGAGAAAAGAAAGGGTTGTTTTATCGTCAGGACCAACTCATTTCCCCCTAGTCTGCAGCTATGAGTAATTCTAAGTCTATGGGATTTCTCAGCTGTTTTTAATTCCATCATTCACTTGCTTTGGCTCCACCTGAATTTCTCCTGTCCAGCCAGTCTCCTCTGTCCTTGGCAATGGGAGAAGCGACTGTCACTTCTGGCTGTGTGTGATCAGGAAAATGGAGTGTTGTGGTATACTAGATACAGGTTCCAGCCACTGTGCCGGAAGAGAGGGGAGGAGAACAAAGGACAGCTGGAGTTGACCATACAGGGGTGTCAAGTCTATGCTTGTGACTCGAACATGTAGCTTACTAAATAAAATGTTTGATGCCCTGGGAAAACCAGTATACTGGGGAAGGTAGGCTCTGCAGCTGTCAGTGTGAGAATTCTCCACCCGGGGTCTCTTCTCCTTAGGACAGTCTGGATCACACGGCTCCCTACCAGTGAGTTACTGTGTTCATGTCTCTTAGACTTGGCTGCCACTGGAGCGTGCTATGTGACGCCAGATTTTTCAACACACTGGCATGCATGTATCTGTCTGGACGTTTATGTCTCACTATTTCAGGGTTAATCATGGGATGCACTTTGAGGCCTTAATCGTGAAAAGGGATCAGCTCTAAAGTAGAAAAAGCACCTGTTCTTTCTTTTAGTAACTTTCTGTTGCGCTCAGTACTTTGCCCAGTACACAAGAATACTCAGTAACTACACTGATGTGCTCAGCTCTTACTTACTTTAAAACAAAATATTACATTTATATATATTCATATAAATGATTTTATAATATAAAATATTCTAATATATTTATATAAACCAATATTTATTTTTATATATAAAATATTTAATATATAAATTGTATAATAATAGAAAATATTATGTAATATAATATTTATATATAAATAAGATACATAAATATATATTATATAAATAAAATATATAAATATAGTAATATATAATAAAAATAATATATATTCATGTATAAAATACATAATATATATTCATATATACATAAATAATATAAATATATATTCATATATACATAAAATATATAAATATAGTATTCATATATACATAAAATAATAATTATAGTATTCATCATATACATAAAATATATAATATATATCATATATACATAAATATCTATTCATATATAGCATAAAATTATATGAATATTTAATTTAAATATAGCATAAAATATAATAAATATAATAGAAAATATTATATAAATATATAAAAATATATTATATAAATAATATATTTATATATAGATAAAATAATATAAATATAAAATAATATAATTTTTGTAATATAAATATTTAATATATAAATCATATTATATGAATATATTTATTATTAATATAATACATCAATATAAAAATATAATAAAGTATATAATACACATTATTAAAATATATAAATATATAAAAATATAATAAATTTAAGCTTTTGCAAACCATATAGTCTCTGTAGATTTAAAATAGATTTAAAAAAAATCTGCTATTGTGATGTGATGAGGACCCTAAAAGAAAACCTTTCTTTGAGCATGATTTTAGCCAGCCTTGCCATCTTTAGAAATGCTACTCTGCTCTGTCTTTCTAGGTATATCTTTCTAGCCCATCAGAAAGGCTGGCTTGCTGTTCTCAATTCAACACTTTTCAACACTGGCCTTGTACAAAGAACTTGATTAGGTATTGTGAGGTTACAGAGATGAATAAGACACAGACCAAGCCCTTGAAGAGTTTAAATTCAGCAGGGAGTAAAGCCATATGGACTACCGTAATAAAGAGCAGAACAAAATATGTGCAGCAGTGCTATAGAGGACAAGCACTTCAGGAGCGTTAGGAAAAGAATAACGTAGTCTTCCTGGAGAGTGAAGGAGGCAGATTTGAACCCAGCCATGAAGAATTAATAGAATTTCCTTAGATGGGAAGAAAAGAAGCACAGTCTGGTTGAAATGATGGCGTGGGGATGCAGGGTATTTGAGGGACAAATAACTATGAAGAGTGGCTTCCCTATGAAGCTCACGGAAGCAGATGGGGATGGAGACGGACACAGAGAGGTAACCGAGGAGCTCGAATGCCATCTAAGGGCTTGAAGTTAATAGTCTAGGGAATGATGAGTTGAAAAATTGGAGCCTGGGAGATCAAGAAGAAGGATCTAGGTATTGCCTGGCCCCGGGGATGTGGAGAGTGTGAGCTGGAGCACAGGCAGGGAAAAGAGTGTGGAGTTGAGAGGTATGGTGATCATCTGGTGGGAGCAGAAGCCAGAAGGATACTCACTCCAGAGCCTTGCCCCTTGAGAGTCGGGCTCCCTAGATTCTGCACAGTGAGGTAAAGAACCTTCAGCATTTCAAAGAACTGAAATTCAAACCTCCCTCCCCTCGGCACATAGTTGACAGCTGCAAACAATTCAACTCAGCCATGAAAGGTGTCGCTGGTGAGAGTAGCAGCTTTTAATTAATCTGTGTGAGGCTCTGCTAACATAGGTGCAAATTGAGCACTTCCTTTAAGAATCCCTAATGAGGACCAATTTCTAATTAAGCGCATTTTCTTCCACTATATGCCCAGTTTCTTCCTTGCTTCTGCAGCACCAGAAGCCACACTGATTTATCAGCAACAGATGATTCTTCAAATCAATCCCCAAAGGTGTCAACTAGAAGAGGGGGGTCCCAGGAAGCCAAGAACTTCTTAAAGTCTGAGACTCAATAAAGGGGTTTACTCACCAAGGACCGATTTCAAGGGACTTCCAGAATACCCTAAATGGAAGCTGAGGAGAGGAAGGAAGCTGAGGAAGGAAGAGGGCTGGCAGAAGGTCAGAAGGAAAACAGCCACCTGCTAGGTGTGAAGCTATCGAGAGCATGCCAGGAAGTCTTTTGAGAGTAGGGAGAGCAGAACACGCACTGCCTGAAAAGCTTGGGACCTGGCAAAAGGTGGACCAGGGAGGTGATATGAAAATGGGAAGGATGTCAATCTCTTGAGAATGAGCCTAAACACTGAATAGGGTTTATGCAGCATAGTGGGTGTCATGCTTGAACTCGGAGATCAGTCCAGTCCTAAGGGCCTTTATGTGCTGCAGAATTGTTTGCAATAAAATCTCTATTTCTTCATTTTATGAGAGATTGATCTTCCTAGGATTTCTCTATTCTATTTTTCTTATTTATGATTCACCATGCCAAAATGAACTTTTCATTCTCTTTTGAATGGAAAGTTCTATCTGTCTTGACAGTGAAGAATAAACACATTTTAAATGCCAATTTTCTTCATGCTTAATTTTTTCTAATCCAATCTGAGGAGTGACAGGGAAAACAACAGTTCTGACAAGCAGCGACCAATAACTTTCAGCAAATCCATTAATTAGGGTCATGTTTACACTTCTTGTCATTGACTAAACATCTGCCTAAATAGGTTTTCTTAGTTTATAAAGTCATAACCACGTGTCCACATAAGATAATGTACTCTATTTAAGTTTTATAAGTATGTGAGAACTGTGGGCTTCTATCTTCTGTGGAAAGAGAGATTTAGCTGTATAAAGAATGCTGGATGTAGAGTCAGAAGACCTGGGCTGAATTTCACCTTTGACATTTGATAGCAAAGAGGTATCGGGCAGGTAACCTGTGTTTCAGCATTTGAAAAAGGTAGTAATAATTACCTCCCAGCGAGAACATGAAGTTCTGTAATAGGCATTGAGAATTCAACAATAATGTCCTGAGGAACTTTTGCTAAGAGTAGGGGTGGGGAATGCTACTTAGCTGTGTTGCTCAGGAAGCAGCGTGGCATTCATGATTCTGTGAAATGGGCAATTCATTGACACAGATTAGGTTCCAAGCAATAAAGGTCTCATCCTGACAACAAGCTTTCAATTCCACAGGAAAAGGGGGCGGGGGGCG